>NC_092872.1:360323356-360518356 GCF_028372415.1 Notamacropus eugenii
ATGGGACTACCTGAAAGCCATGATCAAAAGAAGAGCCTAGACATCATCTTTCATGAAATTATCAAGGAAAACTGCCCTGAGATTCTAGAACCAGAGGGCAAAATAAATATTCAAGGAATCCACAGAACACCGCCTGAAAGAGATCCAAAAAGAGAAACTCCTAGGAACATTGTGGCCAAATTCCAGAGTTCCCAGGTCAAGGAGAAAATACTGCAGGCAGCTAGAAAGAAACAATTCAAGTATTGTGGAAATACAATCAGGATAACCCAAGATCTAGCAGCCTCTACATTAAGGGATCGAAGGGCATGGAACAGTATATTCCAGAAGTCAAAGGAACTAGGACTAAAACCAAGAATCACCTACCCAGCAAAACTGACTATAATACTTCAGGGGAAAAAATGGTCTTTCAATGAAATAGAGGATTTTCAAGCATTCTTGATGAAAAGACCAGAGCTGAAAAGAAAATTTGACTTTCAAACACAAGAATGAAGAGAACCATGAAAAGGTGAACAGCAAAGTGAAGTCATAAGGGACTTACTAAAGCTGAACTGTTTACATTCCTACATGGAAAGACAATATTTGTAACTCTTGAAACATTTCAGTATCTGGGTACTGGGTGGGATTACACATGCACACACGCTCACATACACAGAGACAGAGTGCACAGAGTGAATTGAATAGGATGGGATCATATCTTTAAAACAAAATGAAATCAAGCAGTGAGAGAGAAATATATTGGGAAGAGAAAGGGAGAAATTGAATGGGGCAAATTATCTCTCATAAAAGAGGCAATCAAAAGACTCATTAGTGGAGGGATAAAGAGGGGAGGTGAGAGAAAAACATGAAGTCTACTCTCATCACATTCCACTAAAGAAAAGAATAAAGTGCACACTCATTTTGGTAGGAAAATCTATCTCACAATACAGGAAAGCGGGGGATAAGGGGACAAGCAGGGTGGGGGGGATGATAGAAGGGAGGGCATGAGGAGGAGAGTGCAATTCGAGGTCGACACTCATGGGGAGGGATAGGATCAAAAGAGAATAGAAGTAATGGGGGACAGGATAGGTTGGAGGGAAATATAGTTAGTCCTATACAGCACAACTATTATGGAAGTCATTTGCAAAACTACACAGATTTGGCCTATATTGAATTGCTTGCCTTCCAAAGGGAAGGGGTGGAGAGGGAGGGAGGTAAAGAAGGTGGAACTCAAAGTGTTAGGATCAACTGTCGAGTAATGTTCTTGCCACTAGGAAATAAGAAAAACAGGTAAAGGGGTATAGAAAGCTATCTGCCCCTACAGGACAATAGAGAAGATGGAGACAAGGGCAGAGAGGGACGATAGAAGAGAGAGCAGATTGGTCATAGGGGCAATTAGAATGCTTGGTGTTTGGGGGGGGAGGGGATAAAAGGGGAGAAAATTTGTAACCCAAAATTTTGTGAAAATGAATGTTAAAAGTTAAATAAATAAATCTAATAAAAAAAAAAAAGAAAATCCAAAAAAAAAAAATAAAAAAAAAAATAAAAACTAGAATGGAACAGATGGAGGCTAATGACTTTACGAGAAATCAAGAAATCACAAAACAAAATCAAAAGAATGAAACAATGGAAGATAATGTGAAATATTTCATTGGAAAAACAACTGACCTGGAAAATACATCCAGAAGAGACAATTTAAAAATTATGGGACTACCTGAAAGCTATGATCAATAAAAAGAGCCTAGACATCATCTTTCATGAAATTATCAAGGAAAACTGCCTGGATATTCTAGAACCAGGGGGCAAAATAAATATTGAAAGAATCCACCAATCACCTCCTGAAAGAGATACAAAAAGAGAAACTCCTAGGAACATTGTAGCCAAATTCTAGAGTTCCCAGATTAAGGGGAAAATATTGTAAGCAGCTAAAAAGAAACAATTCAGGTATTGTGGAAATATAATCAGGATAATACAAGATATAGCAGCTTCTACATTAAGGGATTGAAGGGCGTGGAATATGATATTCCAGAATTCAAAGGAATTAAGGCTAAAACCAAGAATCATCTACCCAGCAAAACTGAGTATAATGCTTCAGGGGGAAAATGGTCTTTCAGTGAAATAGAGGACTTTCAAGCATTCTTGATGAAAAGACCAGAACTGAAAAGAAAATTTGACTTTCAAGTGCAAGAATGGAGAGAAGCATGAAAAGGTAAACAGCAAAGAGAAATCATAAGAGACTTACTAAAGTTGAACTGTTTATATTCCTACATGGAAAGACAATATTTGTAACTCTTGAAACTTTTTTCAGTATCTGGGTAGTTGGTGCGGTTACACACACACACAGACACATACTCAGATACTCATACACACACACACACACACACACACACACACATACACATAGATTGAGAGAGAGACAGAGAGCACAGGGTGAATTGAGTAGGATGGGATCATATCTTAGAAAAATGAAATTAAGGGGTGAGAGAGAAATATATTGGAAGGAGAAAGGGAGAAAAGGAATGGGGCAAATTATCTCTCATAAAAGAGGCAAGTAAAAGACTTTTCAGTGGAGGGAAAAGGGGGGAAGTGAGAGAAAAAACATGAAGCTTACTCTCATCACATTAGACTAAAGGAAAGAATAAAATACACACTCATTTTGGTATGAAAACCTATCTTACAATACAGGAAAGTGGGGGAGAAGGGGATAAGCAGGGTGGTGGGAATGATGAAAGGGAGGGCAGTGGGAGGAGGGAGCAATTAGAAGTCAACACTCTTGGGGAGAGACAGGATCAAAAGAGAGAATAGAAGAAATGAGGGGCAGAATAGGATGGAGGGAAATATAGTTAGTCTTACACAACACGACTATTATGGAAGTCATTTGCAAAACTACACAGATATCGTCTATGTTAAATTGCTTGCCTTCCCAAAGGGGATGGGTAGGGAGGGAGGGAGGAAGAGAAGTTGGAACTCAAAGTTTTAGGAACAACTGTTGAGTTGCATACAACTAGGAAATAAGAAATATAGGTAATCTGTTGTAGAAATTTATCTTGCCCTAAAGGACAAAAGAGAAGATGAGGATAAGGGAAGCAGGGGATGTTAGAAGGGAGGGCAGATTGGTGATAGGGGTAATTAGAATGCTTGGCATTTTGGGGTGGGGGAGGGGAGAAATGGGGAGAAAATTTGGAACCCAAAATTTTGTGGAAATGAATGTTGAAAACATAAATAAATTTAAATACAAAAAAAAGAAGAAACACATTTGAAACAGGAGGATACACACAGGATGAAGGTAAAAGACTGGGGTAGAGTATATTATGATACAGATGAAGTAACAAAAAGTAGGCATAACAATCCTAATCACAGACAAAGCAAAAGCAAAAATAGATCTAATCAAAAGAGATAAGGAAGGAAACTATATTCTGGAAAAAGGTATCATAGACAATGAAGCAATATCATTACTAAACATATATGCACCAAGATGTATAGCATTCAGATCCTTAGAGGAGAATTTAAAGGAAATACAGGAAGAAATAGAGAGCAAAACTGTACAATTTGGGGTCATCAACTTCCACTTCAACCTGAGGTTGATAAATCTAACCTCAAAATAAATGAGAAAGAAGTTCAAAATGTAAATTGAATTCTGGAAAAGATAGGTATGATAGATGTCAGCAGAAAAATGGATGGGAATATAAAGGAATACAGCTCTTTCTCAGTGGTACGTGGCATATACACGAAATTGACAAAGTACTAGGGCATAAAAATCTCGCATTTCAGTGCAGAAAGGCATAAATAGTCAATGCATTCTTTTCAGACAATGATGCATTAAAAATTACATGTAATAAAGGGCCATGAAAGGATAGACCAAAAATTAATTGGAATATAAATTGTCTCATCCTAAAGAATGAGTCAAAAAACAAATCACAGAAACAAGAACTTCATTCAAGAGAATGACAGTAATGAGACAACCTACCAAAATTTATGGGATGCAGGGAAAATAGTTCTTAGGGGAAGTTTTATACCTCTTGGTGCTTAGATGGATAAAATACAGAAAGAGGAGGTAAATGAATTAGGTATGCAATTGAAAAAACTAGAAAAAGAATAAATTGAAAATCTCCAGTTAAATACCAAAATATACATACTGAAAACGAAAGGAGAGATTAATAAAATTGAAATTAAGAAAACCATTGAACTGATAAAGAAAACTAAGAGCTTGTTTTATAGGAAAAAAATGAAATTTACAAACCTTTGGTCAATTTGATTTACAAACAAAAAGAAAGAAGAAAACCAAATTGCCAGTATGAAAAATGAAATTGGTGAATTCACCTCCACTGAAGAGGAAAATAATACAATCATTAGAAATTATCTGTCTAACTGTATGCCCATAAATTTGACAACCTTGGTGAAATGGACGAATCTTTAAAATATATAAATTTTCCATATTAACAGAGGAGGAAGTAAAATACTTAACCCCATCTCAGTAAAAGAAATTGAAGAAGCTGTCAATGAACTTCTTCAGAAAGAATCTCCAGGGTCAGATGGATTTACAAGTGAATTCTATCAAACATTTAAGGAACGGTTAATTCTAAAACTATATAGACTATTTGGGAAAACTAGTGAAGAAGGAGTTCTATCAAATTCTTTTTATGATACAAACATAATGCCAATACCTAGACCAGGAAGAGCCAAAACAGAGAAAGAAACTTATAGACTATTTAGTCTAAAGGACATAGACGCAAAAATTTTGAATAAGATATTAGCAAAAAAGATTACAACAGCTTATGATGAAAATAATATACTTTGATCAAGTGGGATTTAAACCAGGAATGCAAGGCTGGTGTAATATTAAGAAAACTATCAGCATAATTGATTATATCAACAACAAAACTAACAGAAATCATGATTATCTCAATAAATGCGGAAAAAACTTTTGACAAACCACAATACCCATTCCTATTGAAAACACTGGAGAACATTGGAATAAATGGAGCCTTCCTTAAAATAATAAGTTTAATCTACCTAAAACAATCAGCAAGCATTATATGTAATGGGAATAATCTAGATGCATTTCCAATAAGATAGGGGGTGAAACAAGGATGTCCATTGTCATCTGTTATTCAACATAGTACTAGAAATATTATCTTTAGCAATAAGAGAAGAAAAAGAAATTGAAGGAATTAGAATAGGCAAAGAAGAAATGAAGTTATCACTCTTTGTAGATGATATGATTATATACTTAGAGAATTCTACAGAATGAAGTTAAAAAAGACACTTGAAATAATAAACAACTTTCTCAAGTTTGCAGGATACAAAATAAACCCACATAAATCATCTGTATTTCTATATATTACTAAAAGACCCCAACAGCAAGAGATAGAAAGAGAAATCCCATTTAAAGTTACTGTAGATACTGCAAAAATATTTAGGAGTCTATCTGCCAAAACAAGCACAGGGACTATATGAACACAATTAAAAGATGTTTTTCACAAAAATAAAGTCCCAGATCAAAATAATTGGAAAATATCAGTTGCTCAAGAATGGGTCATGCTAATATAATAAAAATGCCAATTTTACCTTAATTCATTTACTAATTCCATGTCATAGGAATTAAAATACCAAAAAACTATTTTATAGAGCTAGAAAAAAGGATATGAAAATTTATCTGGAAGAATAAAAGTTGTAGAACATCATGAGAATTAATGAAAAGAAATGCTAGGGAAGGTGACTTAGCCATACCAGATCTTAAATTGTATTACAAAGCAGTAATCATCAAAACCACTTGGTAGTGGCTAAGCAATAAGGAGTAGATTAGTGGAATAGGTTAGGTACACAAGACACAGTAGTCAATGACTATAGCATTCTATTGTTGGTCAAACCCAAGGACCCCGGCTTGTCAGGAAAGAACTCACTGTTTGATTAAAAACTGCTAGGAAAACTGGGAAATAGTGTGGTGGAAACTGAACATAGACCAATGCCTAACAATACCAGAATAAAATCCAAATGAGTACATGATCTAGGTATTAAGGCTGACATTACAAACATAAAAAGGAGCACGTAATAGTTTATTTGTCAGATTTACGTAGAATGAAGGAATTTATGACCAAACAAAAGATAAAGAAAATTGTGAAATGAAAAATGGAGAACTTTGTTTACATCAAATTGAAAAGTTTTTACACAAACAAAGCCAATGCAACAAAGATTAGGAGGAAAGCAGAAAAGTAGAAAAAGATTTTACAACTCATATCTGTAATAAGCCTCATTTCTAAAATATGTAGAGAATTGAGGCAAATTTACATGAATACAAGTCATTCCCCAGTTGATAAATGATCAAGAGATATGTACAAGTAGTTTTCAGAGGAAGAAATTAAAGCTATCTATAGTCATATAAAAATGCTCTAAATCACTATTGGTTAGAGAGATGCAAATCAAAACAACTCTGAGGTACCACATCACACCTATCAGATTGCCTAACATGAATAAACAGAGAAATGACAGATGATGGAGGTGATGTGAAAGAGTTCGAACACTAATTCATTGCTGGTGGAGCTGTGAGCTTATCCAAGCATTCTGGAGAGCAATTTGGAATTATGCCTAAGAAGCTATAAAATTGTGTGTACCTTTTGAACCAGTAATACCACTTATAAAGCTGTATCCCAAAGAGATCATAAAAACAGGGAAAGGACCCACATTTACAAAAATATTTATAGTAGCTCTTTTTATGGTAGGCAAGAACTAGAAATAGAGGGGATGCCCATCAGTTGGGGAATGGCTGAAGATATTGTGATATATGAATGTAATGGAATATTGTTTTGCTGTAAGAAATGATGAACAAGTGGATTTCAGAAAAACCTGAAAAGACTGATATGAACTGACGTTGAATGAAATGAGCAGAATCAAGAGAACATTATGCACAGTAATAGCCACAGTGTGTGAGAACTGTTTATAATATACTTAGCCCTTCACAGCAATGCAAGGACCTAAAACATTTTCAAAGGACCCAAGGCAAAATGCCGTCCACATCCAGAAAAAGAGCTATGAAATCAGAATGTAGAATGAAGCAGACTATTTTCTCCTTTGCTATGTTTTGTTTTTCTCATGGGTTCTCCCATTTGTTTTAATTCTTCTATGCAATATGAAAATGTGTTTAATAGGAACACATGTGTAGAACCCGTATAAGATTGCATGCCCTGTGGGGAGGGGTAAGGAAGGAGAGTGAGAAAATTTGGAATTTGTGGAAGTGATTGTTGAGAACTGAAAACAAATAAATTAATAAATTTTGGGGAAAATTATAACAAAAATAAAGCAACAAATTTAAAAAAGAAAACAAGAGTCCTACCAAATACCTTTTATGATACAAATATGATGCTGATGCCTCAACCAGGAGGTCAAAATAGAGAAAGAAAATTTTGCACAAATTTCCCTAATTAATATAGGTGCAAAAATTTAAATTGAATATTAGCAAAGAGATTATAGCAATTTATCTTGAGATTAATATACTATGATCAGGTAGAATTTACACAAGGAATGCAAGGCTGGTTCAATATTAAGAAAACTCAGAATACTTCATCATATCAACAACAATTAGCATAAATCATTTGATTATCCCAATAGATGAAGAAAAAGCTGTTAACAAAATACAACACTGATTCCTATTAAAAACATTAAAGCACATATGAATGAATGGACTTTTCCTTAAAATGATAGGTAGCCTCTATCTAAAAATCTCAGGAAACATTATGTGTTAGGGAGTAAGCTAGAAGCATTTCCCATAAGATGAGGGGTGAAGCAAAGATGTCCATTATCACCATCATTATTCAATATTGTACCAGAAAAGTTAATTTTAGCAGTAAGGTAAGAAAAAGAAATTGAAAGAATTAGAATAAGCAAAGAAGAACTAAAACTATCATTCTTTGCAGATGATATGATGATACACTTAGAGAATCCTAGAGAATCAAATAAAAAAACAAACTACTTGAAGTAATAAAACACTTTAGCAAGGTTACAAGATATAAAATAAACCCACATAAATCATTGGCATTTCTATATATCACTAATAAAGTCCAACAGCAAGAGATTCAGAGAATTTCCGTTTAAAGATACTGTAGCCATAAAATATTTGGGAATCTAACTGCCAAGAGAAATCCAGGAAGTATATGACCACAATTGCAAAACACATTTCACAAAAGTCAGATCTAAATAATTGGAAAAATATCAGTTGCTCATGGGTAGGCTAAACTAATATAATAAAAATGACAATTCAACTTAAATCAGTTTACTTGTTCAGTGCTATACCAATCAGATTACCAAAAATATTTTTTAGAGCTAGAAAAAATAACAAATTCTTCTGGAAAAACAAAAGATCCAGAATATCATGGGGATTAATGAAAAGAAATACTAGAGAAGGTGACCTAACTATATCAGATCTTAAATTGTATTATAAAGCAGCAATCATCAAAGTTACTTGGTGATGGCTAAGAACTAGAAAGGTGGATCAGTGGAAAAGGTTAGTTACACAAGTCACAGTAGTCAGTGACTATAGTAATCTACTGTTTGATAAACCTAAAGACTTCAGCTTCTGGAATAAGAACTTACTATTTGACAAAAAGTTGCTGAGAAAACTGAAATCTAATATGGTAGAAACTAGGAATAGACCAATATCTTACAACCTACACCAAGACAAAGTCAAAATGAGTACACAACTTAGATGTTAAGGCTAATAGTATAAACTGGGACAGCAAGAAATAATTTACCTCTCAGATTTATGGAGAACTGAAGAATTTCTGACCAAGCAAGAAATAGAGAACATTATGAAATGCAAAGTGGATGATATTGATTACATTTAGTTGAAAAGTCTTTTCACAAACAAAGCCAATTGTTGGCAACAAAGAGTAAAAGGGAAGCCGAAAGTTGGGAAAGAGTTTTTACAGCTGGAGTCTCTGATAAAGACCTCATTTCTAAAATATATAGAGAACTGAGTCAAATTTGTAAAAATGAAAATAATTTCCCAGTTGATAAATGGTCAAAGGACATGAACAAGCAGTTTTCAGAGGAAGAAATTAAAGCTATCCATACTTACATGAAAAAATCTCTATATCACTATTGATCAGAGAAAAGCAAATCAAAACAACTTTGATGTACCACATTACACCTATCATATTGGCTAAAATAACAAAACAAATACATGATAAATTTTGGAGACGATGTGAGGAAAATAGGACATTATTGTATTGTTAGTGTTGTTGAGCACTGATCTAACCATTCAGGAGAGCAATTAACTTTGCCCAAAGGGTTATAAAAGAATGCATATCCTTTGATCCTGAAATACCATTTCTAGGGCTGTATCCCAAAGAAATCCTAAAATGGAAAAAGGACCCACATGCACAAAAGTATAATAGCTACTTTTATGGTGGCAAAGAATTAGAAATTGAGGAGATATTCATCAATTAGAGAATGGTTAAACAAGCTGTGGTATATGAATGTAATGGAATGCAATTGTTCTATAAGAAATGATGAGCAGGCAGACTAAAGAAAAACCTGGAAGAACATATAAACTGACTCTAAGTGAAGTGATCAGGAGCAGGAGAACATTATACACAGTAGTAGCCACATTTTGTAATGACTAACCTTGACAGACTTAGTTCTACTCAGAAATGCAATGATGTAAGACAACTCCAAAAAGACTCATGATGGAAAGTGCTGTCACATCAGTGACACACCAATCAAACTACCAAAAATTATTTGATAGAGCTAGGAAAAATAGCAATAAAATTCATCTGGAATAACAAAATGTCAAGGGAATTACTGAAAAAAAATTCACAAAAACCTGAAGCTTAGGGCTATGCCTTCTCCACTACAGTAGCAGGGTCACACTTTAGCATAATGTTTAAAGTCAAGAAACAGCCTGGGGAAAAATGAACAAACATCAAAGGAAGATCTCAACTATAGAAAGTTACTGTGGTGACAGGGAAGATCAAAACACAAACTCAGAAGAAGACAACAAAGTCAAAACTCCTACATCCAAAGCTTCCAAGAAAAATATGAATTGATTTCAGGCCATGGAAGAGCTCAAGATGAATTTTTCAAAATCAAGTAAGAGAGGTAGAGGAAAAATTGGAGGAAGAAATGAGAGTTATATAAGAAAATTATGAAAAAGGAGTCAACAACTTGGTAAAGGAGGTACAAAAAATACTGAAAATAACACCTTAAAAAACAGAATAGGCCAAATGGTAAAAGAGACACAAAAATCCAATGAAGAGATGAATCCTTGAAAAGCAAAATTGGCCAAATTGAAAAGGATATACAAAATTCAATGAAGAGATGAGCTCCTTTAAAAGCAGAATTGTTCAAATAAAAAAATATAAATATTCACTTAGGAAAGAACTCCTTAAAAATTTCATTGGCCAAATGGAAGAGGAGGAACAAAAGCTCATTGAAGAAATAATTCCTTAAAAATTAGAACTGGACAAGTGGAACTTAATGCCTTTGTGAGACATCAAGAAACAGTAAAACTAAAACAAAAGAATGAAGTAATAGAACAAAACATGAAATATCTCATTGGGAAAACAAATGACCTGGAAAACAGATCCAGGAGAGATGAATAAAGAATTACTTGACTAATTGAAAACCATGGTAAAAGAAGAGCCTAGAAATCATATTTAAAGAAATTATCAAGGAAAACTGACCTAATGTTTTAAAACCAGAGGGTAAAACAGAATTTGAAAGAATCCACCCATCACCTCCTGAATGAGATCCCCAGATGAAAACTGCCAGGAATATTATAGCCAAATTTCAGAGTTTCTAGACCAATGAGAAAATATTGCAAGCAGCCAACAAGAAACAATTCAAATATTGTGGATCCACAGACAGGATAACACAAGATTTAGCAATTTCTGTATTGAAGGATCAGAGAGTTTAGAATACGATATTCTGGGAGTGGAATAGCAAAATAGTTAGGATTACAGTCAAGAATCACCTACCTAGCAAAACTGAGTATAATCTTTCAGGGAGAAAAATGGATATTCAATTAAATGTAGGACTTTAGAACATTTCTGATGGAAAGACAAAAACTGAATTAAAAAATTAACTTTCAAATACAAGACTCAGAGAAACCATAAAAAGGTAAACATGAAAGAGTAATCTTAAGCTAGTCAGTGGAGATAAACTGTTTACATTCCTATATAGGAAGATAATATATGTAACTTTTAAGAACTTTATCATTATTAAAGCAGTGAGAATTTTATACAGACAGAGGGCACAGATCTTGGTTGAATAGAATGGGATGATTATCTTAGAAACAGAATTAAAGAGTTAAAAAGAAGAATATACTGGAAGAAGGAGTAAGGGTAAATTATCTGACATAAAAGAGTCTCAAAAGACATTTTACAGTGGAGGGAAAGAGAAGAAATGAAAAGGAAGCACATGAACCTTACATCATAGGAATTTGTTCAAAGAAGGAATAATAAACATACTTAGCTGAGTGTAAAAATCTATTTTACCATACAGGAGATTAGAGGGGGAGGGAATAAAAGAAGGAAGGGGCTGAAACAAGGGAGGGCAGATTAGGGAAGGCAAAAATTTAGAAGCAAAATACTTTTGAAAATGGACAGGGTGAAAAGAGAAAGAAAGGACAAACAGGAGGAAATTAGGATGAAGGGAACTATATGATTGGTAATTATTACTGTAAAAATAATTATAGCATTTCTGTGATGAAAGCATCATTTCTCAAATATATAGAAAACTTAGTTAAATTTATAAAAGTAAGAACCATTTCTCTATTGATAAATGATCAAAGGATACGAACTGGCAGTTTTTAGAAGAAATAAAGCTATCCATAGTTATGCAAAGAGTTTCTAAATAACTATTTACTAGAGAAATGCAAATTAAAACAACTCTGAACTACACCTATCAGATTAGCTAATAAGATAGAAAAGGGAAATGACAGGTGTTGAAGGGAGGTGGGAAAATCAAGACACTAACTCTCTGTTGGTAATGGAGAGGAATTTGGAACTATGTCCAAAGGGTTATAAAATCCTGTATGCCCTTTGACCAAGCAATACCACTACTAGATTAATATCTCAAAGAGATAAAAAAGAAAAAAGAAAAGGACCTATACCTACAAAACATTTTTATGGCAGATTTTTTAGTGGTAACAAAGAATTGGATACTGAGGTGATACTCACCAACTGGAGAATGACTGAACAAATTGTTGTACATGATTGCAATGGAATACAATTTTGCTATGAGATGATGATCAAGATGCTCTCAGAAATCTAGAAAAGACTTAAAAGAACTGATTCTTAGTGAAATATGTAGAACCAGGAGAAAATTATACACTATAACAGAAATATTATATGAAGATCAATTGTGAATAGCTCAGTTAATATCAACAATACAATGATACAAGTTAATTCTGAAGGGCTTATGATGAAAGGTGCTCTGTGTCTCCAGAAAAAGAACTGATAGAATTTGAATGTATATTGAAGCATATGTTTCCTTATTTTCTTATTTGTTGGGGTTTATTTTGTCTTTATTTTCTTTCACAACATGACTTACATGGAAATGCATTTTACTTGACCACACACATATACCCTATATCAAACTGCTTGCCTTCTTCATGAGAGCAGTAAGGTAGAAAGGATGGGAGAAAATTTGGAATTCCAAATTTCCAAAAAAAAAATATTTTAAAATTGTTTTTAATGTAATTGTGGGAAAATAAAATATTAAATTTTAAAAATTTGGTCAAGGAAAAACTCAAGTTTATGATATGTAAGTTTCCTTACCTCAATCTTTTATACCTTGTTTAATAGTAACTCATTTCCCTTTAATTCATTTGTAATTTCTTTTTTACTTCTAACATGCATCAACTGATCTGAAAGAAGTAGAGAGGATGCTAATATTAGACTCACAAAGTTTGAATTCAAATCTTAGGTCTGCTACACAGTAGCTAAATGACATGACCAAGTCCCTTAACCTGTCTCAAACTCAATTCTCTGACTTTGAAAACAAAGGAGGACTTTGGGTCAGTATGATAGTATGAATGATAAACAGGTGAAGCTATCTCCCTTAAACAAAACTCCCAAGAAATGATATAAAAGGGTGCCAGATGAACCAAGATCAGTACAACCAAAGGGAATCAAAGCCACACAATTCAATGCAGTCCAGACCTGAATAGGAAGATAGCCAGAAAAAAACTGTGGGTGTTCTAATTGAAGACATTGTGGGGTTAAGGAATAAGGGAGAGAAAAAATCAGCTCTGCCAAGTGGGGCCTGAATTCATCAGGATCTTAGCCTTTGATAAGTCAGAGTCAAAACAAAGGATAAAGCCAGCTTCCAGTAGAGGACTATACCAGAAGCCTGAGACAAGATACAGGTGTCCATGCAGCCTATATCAAGAAGTGCTCCATTGGATCTGAAATGAACATAGTTTCTGAAATTTGTTGACTTTAGTGGCTACATCATGAAATCATGGAGAAAGGTGAAATAGTGATGCTTCAGGAATCCTCCAACAAGCCTGAAGCTCATATGATGACCTCCAATATTCATTCAGGATTTAGAAGGGCCTGTTAGGGATTTAGTGGTGGACAAAACATTCTCTCAATTGGTGCTTACAAATGGAAAAAGAGATAGGCATGAGGTTATTGCCTGAGATGGGCCACCAGGAGCTGAAGAAAGAAGTCAGGGTCTGGCACATTAGGTAATACCTGGTCACAGCTCGAGACTCACTTTACTGTCCCAGACTGTGGGAAGAGCATGGAGGAGACCAGAAATAAGCCATCCCTTCCAGAACTGAAGCAGAGGAATAGCAGTAGTCTTCAGACTATAAAATGAATAAAATCAGAGCCTAATCAGTTCATTAAGAGTTTGGGAGAGAGGAAAATCTAGGTGTGGCACAAAAATCCAAGTCTGGGAATTGAGGCTGTCCATATAATTACAAAGGAAAAAAAACTATCTTAATACAAGAAATAATACTAGATTAGGAGAAATCCAAGGGTAAGCCTTAAAGAAGAGAGTAACTTCACAGGAACTACAACTAAATCCACAGAAAAATGCACTCTTGAGGGGGAAAATTGGATGGAGAATATTTAGTTTGAAACAGAAAGTGAAAATGTGACCTAAGTAGTAGAATCTGAAAAACAGAATCAAATAAATGCATTAAATGATTCAATGAAATAATAAAAATTTTACAAATTGACAAGACTTTGTAACAAAAAGTAAAACTATGTTATCAGAAATAATTGCCCTAGAAAACTTATTGAGGAGAAATAATTTAAGAGTAATCTGACTCTATGAAAAAAAATGATACAAAACACTCTTTGTTCCTCCCTCCCAACTGTTTACCAGGTTCTACATTTCAAGGAATCACAAAAGAAAACTGAACAGCTATTATAGAACCAGAAAGAAAGTGGAACTCCAAATTGAAAACACTTGTTGTAGTCAAAATCCAGAGTTTCCAGATAAAAGGAAAAAGATACCTGCAATATTCTGAAGAAAAGACAGTTAAGTACTAAGGCAGAGCAATAAGGATCACACAAAACTGTACTACAGTTGCTTCAAAGAAAAGGAAATCTTGGAATACAATATATTAAAAAATAAAAGAAAAAAAGGCTTTCAACTAACAAAAAATCATACTGGAAAAGATCGTTAATTAAATACAACATTTTCAAGCATTATTGGTGAAAAGACCAACACTGTGTACAATCTTAAAAGCCTTACATGGGCAACCGTAGAAATTTAGACAAGTGAATTTATTTGAGCCCCTGGAGGAAACTAAAGAATGATATAACGCTTACATTTTAAAAGAGGGAGAAGAGACAAGCATCCCTTCCGATTTCCAATGTTTTCAAAGTTCATAGGAGTAAAGAAAGACTAGAAATGTAGAAAGGTCAGCATGTGCTTTTGCTCACTTTTCTTGGTCTTAAGATAGAAAGGAAAAATGGATGAAAAAGGAAAAGTACTGGGGAAGAAATTAGAAAGAAAAAAGAGCGATTTTCTCTCTCTTAATTGGTTTGTGCTGGAATTTTAGCTTCTGTGGGAGAGATTTTTAGGAGAAGATATAGAGAAAAAGAGGAAGATTTAAGCCAAGAAAGAAGGAAATTATATAGATGATTTAGATCACTTTGGGCTAAAGGTGTAATCATTTGTGAAGGAGAATTTTGCAGAAATTTGGAAAAATTTGAAGAAAATTTGGAGTTCAGTCTTTAGGCCCTAATAATGCTCTAGACTCTACTCTTCATGAAAGTTCAATATGATCACGGACAATTAAAGAAAGAATAAATAAAAATTACAGGGGCGTGTAGGTGGGACCTTTCATAGAGCACTGTGCTTGGAATCAGGAAGATGCATCTTCATGAGTTCAAATCTGCCTTCAGACACTAAGTCATTTTACAACTGTTTGCCTCAGCTCCTCATCCATAAAAAAAAAAAAAAAAATTTAGCTGGAGAAGGAAATGGCAAACCACTGCAGTATCTTTGCCAAGAAAACCCCAAAATGGTGTCATGAAGAGTCAGAAACAACTGAAATGACTGAACAGCAAGAAATTTTAGCAGGCATGGCATAGGGAGGAGAGAGCTATCCTTAGAACCAGAAAAACTTGAGCAAAAGATCTGACACATATTTTTTGCATGTGTTTCTATGCAAATCATTTAGCTTCTCAATGTTCTAGGAAACTATCCAACGTATTAGCTAAAACTAATATCTATGAGTTCTAAGAAACCATTAAGTCCAAGATCATTTTAAGAAATGTTAATAAACAAAAATAAGATGGTAGAGGCAGGGATGTTCTAGATATCCCTGGGAAACGTATGAGAGAGTAGAAGTAGGGAGAAAGCTCTTGCAGTTCTTGTGGATGAATGACTTCAGTTCCTTCTGCATTTGGGCTTTTTCTCCTCAATTGTGAATGGATGCATGTTAAATTAGGATGAATGGGTTCTTTTGTGGTCTCTGAGTTTGAGCTGCAAATAGTAATAGTTTAATAACACATCACTCAACCTTTCCCAGAGGTTAAAAATTATACACTTAAGACTTTAGCACATTTATCTCTAGTATGAAGGATTTCAAGTGGAAAAGATCAGAAGACTTGTTTCTCTGAAACTAGTGGGAAAAAAATAGTGTTGTGCATCCACCAAAGAATCTGAGTCTAGTGACATTTATAATATAAGCATTTGATTCCTAATGGAAACATCTTAGGCAGTATTTCACTCCTCCCCGTCACCACTTCCCTGCCATATATTTGGGTCCTGGTACTCTTACATTACTTATTTCCTGAAAATCTTTAGAGAGGCTTGGGCTATATGCTTATAAAAAATTATTGTAATGTATTCTTTGTGCATATTAAATAAGCTCCCCAGACTGATAAAAGATTAAAAAGCGATTATTCTTTATTCTTCAGTTTACTACAGCCCTAAAGTAATAGCCTTCTATTAAACTTTATTGATTGCTTCCACAGTTAACTAGCAATTCGGTATATAAAAATAAAACAGAGAAATATGTTATTTTCTTCCTTGTTTCTATTCATGGATTTCTTCCCTAGTTAGTCTTAGATTCAAAGAAATGCATGCTGAGATTCTTTTAGGAACTGATGATTTTACCAAAATGACTGGGTTTTGACAATACTTTATGAATTTTTTTATTTGAAAGAAATATGACCAAAAAATCTTAAAAATGTATGTAATGCACAGACACATCGATGCAATAACACATATGCATCCACAAAAAAAGCACAGATTCACAAACACAAGCACTGAGATGTAAGTACCAGGAAAAGACAGTCTGAAAAACAAACAAAAAAGCACATATGTACAGGAAGGCAGAGGGGCAAACTGAGATTAAGAAATAAACACACAAAGAGAAACACACTGATCATGGAATCATATATTCAGAGTTGGAAGTCACTTTAGAGACAATCTAGGCCAACACTCCCTCATTTTATAGATGAATAAACTGAGACCCAGAGAGTTTGGGAAACTTGTTTAAGATCACACAGTTATTAAATGACATAGATTATTTGAATACAGGTCCCCTAACTCCAAAGGTAGCACTGTATAAGCAACCTACATTGAGAAACAAAGATGCATAGACTCAGATACACAAATACAAAGAAATAGACACAGATCCTCAGAGAAACACAGGTACATATAGAACAAATATAAAGGGTCCACTTTCCCAATCCATACTCATTTTAGCAGGTGAGGGACCCAGAGTTCAGCTTCTGGTCACCATAAGGGCTTTAGGAGCACTTAGGATTTGGCATGTCTTTTTTCTTATTTTTTTTTAATGTTTATTTTTAGATTTCAACATTCATTTCCACAAAATTTTGAGTTCCAAATTTTCTTCCCATCTCTCCTTTACCACCACCCCAAAACACCATGCATTCTGATTACCCCTTCTCCCAATCTGCTCTCCCTTCTATCACATGCCTCCCTTCCCTTATCCCCAACTTCCTTCTTTTCTTGCAGGGCAAGAACGATTTTTATACCCCAGTACCTATATTTCTTATTTCTCAGTTGCATGTAAAAATGATGCTTAACATTCATTTTTTCCAACTTTGAATTCCAACTTCTCTCCCTTCTTCCCTCCCCACCCACCCCACTGAGAAGGCATGCAATTCAATATAGGCTATACAAGTGTAGCTTTGCAAAAGACTTCCATAATAGTCATGTTGTGTAAGACTAACTATATTTCCCTCCCTCCTATCCTGCCCCCCCATTTATTCTTTGCTCTTTTTTGACCTTATCCCTCCCCCAAAGAGTTTGCTTCTAGTTACTCGCTCCTCCAATTTGCTCTCCTTTCTATCATCCCCCCCAAAGTCCACTTATCCCCTTCTCCCCTACTTTCTTGTAGTGAAAGATAGATTTTCATACAAAATTGAATGTGCATGTTATTCCCTACTTAAGCCAAATGTGAAGAGAGTAAGCTCCACTTTTTCCCTCTCACCTTCAATGTTGCCCCCTCCATTGAAAAAACTTTTTTCTGGCTTCTTTTATGAGAGATAGTTTGCCCAATTCCATTTCTCCCTTTCTCCTCTCAATATATTCTTCTCCCACCCCTTAATTTTAATTTTTTAGATATCATCCTTTCCTATTCAACTCTTCTTGTGCCCTTTGTCTATACATATGTGTGTGTGTGTTTCTGTGTGTGTGTGTGTGTGCGTGTGTGTATGTGTATAATCACTCCAAGTACCCAAATACTGAGAAAAGTTTCAAGAGTTACAAATATTATCTTTCCATGTAAGAATATAAACATTTCTACTTTAGTAAGTCCCATGTGATTTCTCTTTCCTGTTTACCTTTTCATGCTTCTCTTGACTATTGTTTGGAAAGTCAAATTTTCTATTCAACTCTGGTCTTTTCATCAAGAATGCTTGAGAGTCCTCTATTTCATTGGATGACCATTGTTTCCCCTGAAGTTTTATATTCAGTTTTGCTGGGTAAGTGATTCTTGGTTTTAATCCTAATTCCTTTCACTTCTGAAATATCATATTTCAAGTCCTTCAATCCCTTAATGTAGAAGCTGCTAAATCTTGTGTTATCCTGACTGTATTTCCACAATACTTGAATTGTTTCTTTCTAGCTGCATGCAATATTTTATCCTTGACCTGGGAACTCTAGAATTTGGCTACAACATTCCTAGGAGTTTTGCTTTTCAGATCTCTTTCAGAAGGTGATCAGTGGATTCTTTCAATATTTATTTTGCCCTCTGGTTCCAGAATATCAGGGCAATTTTCCTTGATAATTTCATGAAAGATGATATCTAGGCTCTTTTTATTGATCATAGCTCTCAGGTAGTCCCATAATTTTTAAATTGTCTCCCCTGGATCTATTTTCCAGGTCAGTTGTTTTTCCAATACAATATTTCACATTGTCTTCAATTTTTTCATTCTTTTGGTTTTATTTTGTAATTTCTTGGTTTCTCATAAAGTCATTAGCTTCCATCTGCTCCATTCTAATTTTTAAAGAGCTATTTTCTTCAGTGAGCTTTTGAACCTCCTGTATCATATGGGTAATTCTGCTTTTTAAACATTCTTCTCCTCTTCAACTTTTTGTACCTCTTTTGCCATTTTAGTTAATCTATTTTTAAGGGTGGTATTTTCTTCAGTATTTTTTTGGGTCTCCATTAGCATGTTATTGACTCACATTCCATGCTTTTCTTGCATCTCTCTCGTTTCCCTTCCCAGTTTTTCCTCCACCTCTCTTACTTGATTCTCAAAATCCTTTTGGAGCTCTTCAATTGCCTGAGACCATTGCACATTTATTTTGGAAGTTTTGGATGCAGAAACCCTGCCTTTTATGTCTTCTTCTGGTGGTTTGCTTTGCTCTTCCTCATCTGAAATATGAAGGAAAATACCTGTTCACCAAGAAAGTAACCTTCTATAGTCATATTTTTTCCCTTTTTTGGGTATTTTCCCCTCCAGTTATTTGTCAAGAGGAGGGTATGCTCTAGGGACCCATAAGTTCTAAGTTCCTCCAAGGTGGTACAATCAAGGGAGAGGAATTTTCTCCTCTCCTGGCTTTCACACTGGTCTGAGAGGAACCAAAAACTTTTCTGCCCAGGATCTGTGAGTAGAGTTCTCTTTCCACAACTACCTCCAACTCCACAATGCCAGTGCTCCTCCTCACCCCAGGGCTACCAGTCATATCTGAGACTCAGATCAGTGGCTCAATTATCCCAGGATCTTTAGGCTGAGGACTCCAAAAATGAATGCTGTTGCTTCAGTGGCTGCTGCTCATGGGACCCAACAATGTTCTCTTCTCACACAGGTGAACGAGCTTCCTCACTTACCTTTGAAGCTGTCTTTGGTGTTTGTGAGTTGAACATTCTGGGAACTACAGCTACTATGCAAGATTTCATGCCCTGTGATCTGTTCCAGTCCTGTTCCTGCCATGCCGTGCAGCCAAGCCTGAGCCCAATGTCATAGCCTTTTCCTATCTTGGGGTTGGAAATCTCTTTCACTCTGTCGTTTTGTGCCTTCTGCTGCTCTAGAATTTGTTTAGAGTCATTTTCTTAAAGGTATTTTATGGACTATGGGGGAAAGCTTTTACAGGTCCATCTTTCTACTCTGCTCTCCTGGATCCCTTGGCACATCTTTCTTTTTATTCCATCCATTATTAGCCCTCATCAAATGTATTTTCAAATGCCAACTGACTAGTAATCTCTTCAGTATCAACTACCTGTCATTAGCTCCAGAATATAATTTTGATCAATTGATAGTAAGCAATCAATTGATCAATTGATTAGTAAGCAATGAATATCAATTAACTTTTCAAAGGATTATATAGATAAACTATTACAAAAATAGATGCTGAAACTTATGATTTGGAACCAAGAAACACTCCCCTCTCCACACACACAACACATACTTTATTCCTTGTGGGAGTGAGCTAAAATGTAAAGTGCCTACTACAAACATTCTGCTTACTAGGTTCATTTCCAAATGCAGCATAGCCCATGGATAAGTCAATACTTTGCTTGTAGGAGTCTCTATTATTTGATTGATTTGTTGCTGGGCTAGGTCATACAGGAGCTCTTCTTGTGGCCACGTTGGTCTTCACTCGAGTTAGCTATTGTGGCTACAGAAGTTTCTTCCTAGATTCTGGACCATAATCATGGAACCACTGATGACTCATGTGACCTTTTGAAGGTCATAAGGTCATGACTTTGTCTGTTTCACCTCTATCATACATTCAAGATGAGAAAAGAGCAAATACAAAGAGAAAAATAAAGAGAGGCACCATGTGTTCACAATCATGTGTTGGCCTCAGTGGGAGAGAGAACCTGAGAATCCTCCCCCATTCAGGGTGCCACTCAGGTCCCCAAACAGTTTCTACTCCTTATAACCCCCAGGGAGAAAGAGAGTTTCCATCTGTTCAAGCCATTCATATGCATAGTTAGTTCTGACTCAGCAACCAATTAAAAGGTTTTTCATCAACATGCAACAATATGACAGTCATTACTTGTTCATGATGTGAGGTGGAAGTCAAGGCCCTCCATTTCCACATTCTGGGAAGTAGACTCAACAAGCCTCAGAGACAGATTGCCAATAGGCAAAAAACATTGTTTTCAATTAAAGGATAATTGAGCCTCTCTATTGGTCAATCTCCCATTGCATACACACAGGTAGACCACCACTACCCTCCAAATAACCAAATTGTAAAGTCTACAGAATTAGTTTTTGCTTTGCTCAAACATGTGGCTTTAGGTGTTTGATTATTTGCCTGAAAATGAGGACAGTTCTTATTTTTTTCAAAATGATGATTCAGTTTTGGCTTATACCAATTGCACAAGTGTATTTTTGTCTCTCAGATTCCATCACTGTTTTTTTTTTCTCCCTTCTCTTTTTTCTACTTTTAACAAACAACAATGAAAAGTTGATTTTTTTTTGTTGTGTTTATTTCCAGTTTCTGGACTTTAATCAGAAATGATGATCTCAGTGTTGAAATATCTGACTGTCTTGGAAGTTGGAAAAAAGTGCTTCATTTGTATTTCTGTGTGAAATTCTGAAGAGAGGGAAAAAAAGAACTACTATTACATAAAAAATACTGGCATAATAGTGTGTAGAAGTTAGGCTCAAGAAGTTCTTTGGGAAAGATAGCATTGTACATTAAGCTGCATTTTATAACCACCAAACTAGTACATGAATACAAGTTTCAGTATGAAGAGAAGAGTGGTTGAGATACCCAAAATTTGAAATGAGACAAAATCCAAGGAACCTGTAGTAAACCCCAGGCTCTAAAAATCTTGTAAAGAAATTTGTGGTTTAGGCAAAAAGATGAATTAGAGATCTTAACACAAAGAGAAAAATTTGATCTTTTAAATATCACTGAAAATTATCTTGAGAGATATAATTTATTCAACTTTTGGCAGCTAGGTGGCATAGTAGATAGAGTAGTTTCACCCAAATTCAAGAAGACCTGAGTTCAACTCTCATCTTGAACATTTCCTAGCTATATATGTAACCCTGAATAAATCATTTAATCTCCATTTACCTTAGTTTCTTCATCCAAAACAGATATAATTATAGCATCTCAAGTTTATTATGAGGTTAAAATGAGATAATAATTGTAAAGCACAGTGCCTGGCAAATAGTAAGTGCTATATGAATGTCAGCTTTTAGCAATAGTTTTTTTTTTTTTTTTAAAAAGGATAAGGAAAGGAGGTGGGGGATTAGCAGCATGTCATAGTAGATGGAGTTCAGGCCTTCAGAAAAAAAACCTAGGTTTGTATCCCACTTCTAATATGTAAAGGCTATGGGATCCAGGCAAGTTAATACTTCAATGCCCTTGACAACTCTCTAAGATAATGAATTACAGAGAAGGTACAAACAGATAGATAGATAGATAGATAGATAGATAGATATAGATATAGATATAGATATAGATATAGATATAGATATAGATATAGATATAGATATATAGAGCTACTGGGTGGCACAATGAACAGAGTACCTAGAAAAATTCCTTTTCGTGAGTTCAAACCTGGCCTCAGATACTTAGTAGTTATGTGACTCTGGCCAAGTCACTCTACCATGTTTGCCTCATTTTACTTATCTATAAAATTAAGTGGAGAAAGAAATGACAAACTATTCCAGTATGTTTGCCAAGAAAACTCCAAATAGAGTCATGAAGAGTCACAAACCACTGAAAACTACTAGACAATGAAACCAAGGTAAATTGGAAGAGGAAGCTTCCTAAACAATGAAATCACATTTTCATTTTGTATCTCTACCCTATATTCATACATGAACCTCAAGAAGTCAAAAATGTAAATATGGAGAGTGCTTGGATGCACATCAACAGAGTTGTTCCTCTTTCATGTTCCTCACACACAAGATGACACAGAAGAGGAGAAGCCAGGAATATACTAAGAAGGGCCATGAAAACAAGTAAGCCACAGCTGTCAGAGATACCACCATGATAAGCATCTTGGACACTTTTGTACCACCCAGGCTTTATGTGAAACTCTATTACTGTGTGAGCTATACAATCCATAGTAGGTGGTGAGGAACAAAACTCATAAAGTATTAAAAGATCAGAAACCCACCCTTTCCACTTCTAAACTGTGAACACTACTCTCCACAGGCCAAGTGAAGAGTTATCTGGTCATAGAGATCCTTGAAACCCACAAAAAAAAATCAAGTATCTATCCTACTAGAAAGGGGGAAGAGGAAAATGAGGAAATTGAATCAGAGCTAATTACATATACCCTAAACAGAAAAAAAAAATATCGATAAAAGATTTGAAAAATAGGTAACTAGTTCAATATAGTGGAATAATAGAATGGTGATGGGAAACTTCAGCTATCCAGATGTCAGTAAAATGTCTCTCTGACAAAAGCAGAGTAACTAATGGCTTGCTGAAGTGCAAATATCATCTTTACAAGGCAAAAGAGCCAAAAAAGGGAAAGAATGCATTGGATCTGACACTCAACAAGAAGAAAGAAATAATTGTTGGAATGGAATTCTGGGGCTCCATCCCAGAATCTGTGATAAAAAGTGGACATCTGATCATTATCTGATATGCATTTTAGGAAAGCAGGTTTGAAATTATTCTGGTGAAAAATTTGTAGGAACCCAAAAATTAACAGAGGAAAAAAGAGATGAAATTTAAAAGACAAAAAAGTAAATAGTTCCAGTGAAGGTGAGATACGGGAATTGTTTGAAGAAATTGATGTCAAAGCATGGAGTATTCAAAGTAAATTTCTTTAAATATGTAAATGAATAAATGCACATTTATTAAACCATTCCAAGATACCAGGCACTATCTTAAATTATGGCAATGTAAATTGAAAAGTCAATTCCTACCCTTAAGGTGCTTATGTTCAAAAAGGAGGTTAAAACTTGTGCAGGGAAAAAAAGGCCAATGAAGAAGTTTGTTGACTGGAGAGTCCCTGTAGCACTGACATAATTATTGTGGTAGGGCATATGAAATGATGCCCTTTCCAACTAGACTGCTTTTTTTTCAGGATAAATTCATGAGATATGAAGCATAGTCTACAGTGAACTGGATAGACTGTGTTAGTCTTGGGTGAGTTTTCACTCATTTGCCCATTGATCAGTCCCCAGTAATAAGTGTATTAAAAGAAAGGCTAGTGGGCAGGATAGATTGGAAGGAAAAGTCTGATTTCTAGAGGTTCAATGCTAAGGTTCCTAAGAGGTGGAAAATATGATACACCTTCAGTATTCTGAACTTTGATCATTGTGTGATCATAATTCTAAATTCTTGATTGTAATTCTTTTCACAGATTTTCTTTATTTTTTTTTTGCCTGGGAGAGACTATATTGTTTTTTATTTATTTATTTTAATTCTACTTGGTTCTATAAATTATGTTTATGTATTTTTAGTTTTCAACATTCATTTCCACAAAATTTTAACTTTCAAATTGTTTCCCCATCTCTCCCTTCCCTCCAACCCATAACATCTTGTGTTCTGATTACCCCTTCCCTCAATATGCTCTTCCTTCTATCACACCTCACCCTTCCCTTATCCACATCTTCTCTCTTTTCTTATAGGGTAAGATATATTTCTATATCCCATTACCTGTATTTCTTATTTCCCAGTTGTATACAAAAACAAATCTCAACATTCATTTCTCATACTTTGAATTCCAACTTCTCTCCCCTCCCACCTCCCCACCCATCCCCACTGAGGAGGCAAGCAATTCAATATTGCCTATATATGTGTACTTTTGCAAAAGACTTCCTTAACAGTCATGTTGTGTAAGACTAACAATATTTCCCTCCATCCTATTTTGTCCCCCATTTATTCTATTCTCTCACTTGATCTTGTCCCTTCCCAAAAATGTTTACTTCTAATTGCTCCTTTCTCCCATTTGCCTTCCCTTCTATCATCCCTCTCACCCCATGTGTCCCCTTCTCCCCTATTTTCTTGTAGTGTAAGATAGATTTTCATACCAAATTGAGTGAGCATGTTTTTCCCCCTTAAGCTAAATGTGAAGAGAGTAAGCTTCACTTTTTCCCTCTCACGTCCTCCCTTTCCTCCTCCATTGAAAAAAAAGTTTTCATACATGTTTTATAAGAGATAATTTGCCCCATTCCATTTCTCCCTATCTCCTCCCAATATATTTCTCTCTCACCTCTTAATTTTATTTTTTAGATATCAGCTCTTCTTATTCAACTCAAACTGTGCTCTCTGTCGATATGTGTGCGCGTGTGTGTGTGTGTGTGCATGTGTGTGTGTATGTCTATAATCCCTCCAACTACCTAAATACTGAGAAAAGTCTCAAGAGTTGCAAATATTATCTTAACATGTAGGAATGTAAACAGTTCAACTTTAGAAAATCCTTTATGATTTTTCTTTCCTGTTTACCTTTTCTTGCTTCTCTTGATTCTTGTGTTTGAAAGTCAAATTTTCTATTCAGTCCTGATCTTTTCATAAAGAATTCTTGAAAGTCCTCTATATCATTGAATGACCATTTTGTCCCCTGAAGTATTATACTCGGTTTTGCTGGGTAAGTTTTATTCCCAATTTCTTTGACTTCTGGAATATCATATTCCAAGTCCTTTGATCCCTTAATGTAGAAGCTGCCAGATCCTATGTTATCCTGATTTTATTTACACAATGCTCGAATTGTTTCTTTTTAATTGCTTGCAATATTTTCTCCTTGACTTGGCAACTCTGAAATTTGGCTACAATATTCCTAGGAGTTTCGGGTTTTGGGTCTCTTTTAGGAGGTTATGGGTGCATCTTCTCAATATTTATTTTGCCCTCTGGTTCTAGAATATTAGGACAGTTTTCCTTGATAATTTCATGAAATATAATGTCTAGGCTCTTTTTTTGATCATGGCTGTAGGTAGTCTCATAATTATTTAAATGTCTTTCCTGGATCTATTATCCAAGTCAGTTGTTTTTCCAATGAAATATTTCACATTGTCTTCTATTTTCTCATTCTTTTGGTTTTGTTTTGTAATTTCTTGGTTTCTCTTTTCTTTTTGTCATTAGCTTCATCTGCTCCATTCTCATTTTTAAAGAACTATTTTCTTCAGTGAGCTTTTAAACCTCCTTTTCCATTTGGCTAATTCTGCTTTTTAAAGCATTCTTCTCATTGGATTTTTGGACCTGTTTTTCAATTAAATTAACCTATTTTTAAAGGTGTTATGTAGCAGACAGCCTGTGTCCCTGCACAGTTCGGTGATGTGGTGAAGAAAAAACACATGGGAGGTGGGAGAAGATAGACCAATGGGAGAAGATAGACCAACTCCATTTATTGATCTGAGGGTCAGGGTATATATAGACAGAAACTGAAAGTCTACATGACATTCTGCTCATCTCCTGTCCTTTTGATTACATCAGTCTTATTGTCTTAAAGACTGTTAGCCCACAGGGCATCTATTTTACATATCCCTTGTTTTCTGTAATTCTCTTGTTTGTCTCGCAGAGAAAACAACATCCAGGGGGCATGAAGAGCCATTCTGGATGATAATGAGCACAGTCTCAAAGAACAGTTTCTCTGAAGGTCTATCCTGATCTTGTTAACCACACTCCATCCTGGCCCTCAACAGTGTTATTTTCTTCAGCATTTTTTGGGTCTCTTAGTAAGTTGTTGACTTGCTTTTCCAGCTCTTCCTTGGCCTTAGTCCATGGCGTATTTATTTTGGAGGTATTGGATGTAGAAGCCTTGACTTCCTCTCACATTATGCATTGTTCTTCCTCTTCTGAAAGGATGGAAGAAAATACCTATTCACCAAAAAAGTAACCTCCTATAGCCTTATTTTTTCCCTTTCTTGGACATTTTCCCAGCCAGTTACTTAACTTTTGAGTCTTTTGTCAAGAGGAGGGTATACGCTAGGGACCTGAAAGTTCTCAGTTCTTCCAAGGTGGCACAATCAAGGGAGAAGAGTTCACTCCTCTCCTGGCCTGCACACTAGTCTGGGAGCAGTCACAAATTTTTCTTTCCAGAGCCTGAGAGTAGTAGAATTCCCTCTCCACAACCACCTCCAGCTGTACCATGTCATCCCAGAGGTCTTCCTCATCCCAGGGCCATGCTCAGGGCTGAGATTTAGATCAGTTACTCAATTACCCCAGGGGCTTTAGGTGGAGGACAGGGCCTCCAACCAGGGCTAAGATTTAGATCAGCTGCTTGATTCCCTCAGTGGATTTAGGCTGATGCTGCAGCTGCTGCCTCCCCTGCTTCTGGTGCTTCCACCTCTGGGACCAGGGCTAGGGGTGGACCTTGTTCCCTTTTTGCCCAGTTGGAAAAGTCATCTCACTGACCTTTGAAGCTTTATTTGGCGCTTGTCAGTTGAGACGTCTGGGAATCTCTGCTTCTGCTTAGATTCCGCCCCTGAGGCCCGTTCTTTTCCTGTTCCTCCCAGTACTGCACAGCCAATGCTGGGCTGTGCTCTGCTCCATGCTACATGCAATAGACCTTTCCTGTTAGCCTTCCAGGTTACCTTTGGCTGGAAATCTCTTTCACTCTGTCGTTCTATGGCTTCTGCTGCTCTAGATTTTGTTGAGAGTCATTTTTTACAGATATTTTATGGGCTGTGGGGGAAGAGCTAGCATATGTGCATCTTTCTACTCCACCATCTTGGCTCTGCCCCACAGATTTTATTTAGAATGCTAGAATTATTACTAAATGGTTCACTCAGTTCTGTTCACTTCAGTATGTGTCAATTAATAGAAATCTCCCTAGACTTCTCTGAATCCATCTTTTTAGATATTTTTGTGGGGTGGAGGGGCAGCCAAGATGGCAGAATGAAAGCAGGGCTGAACCTGAGTCCTGCCACAAATTCCTTCAGATATCTCTAAAAAGTGAACCTGAATAAATTTTAGAGTGGCAGAGTCCACTAGGGGACATTGTATGGCAGATTTCCAGCCCAGGACAGCATGGACAATTGGCTGGAAGGATCTGTTACATGGGGTTGGGGGAGTGGAGAGAGCACAGGCTATACCAGCTCAGAGTCTGCCATAGCAGAGTGGAGCAGGAACAGCCCCAGGCAGATTGAAGCAGAAGCAGCAGTGTGGATTTTTAAACATTTCAGCACAGGCTAGGAGTCCAACAGAACTGAGTAAGAGAGAAGCACAGGGTCCCTGGTAAGAGCAGCAACCACTCCTAAGACTATCAGCCCAGAGATTAAATGTTTGAAAGTCACCTCCTTGAAATTTCAAGAGGCAAGATGGGGGAGTAAACTGTAAGTACTCTAATCCTCTCCTTATTCATTTTGAAAAACCCAGAGAATATTTCCCCAGGAAAATCCTGAAGGGACGCAGCAGTCTCTCAGTTAAGGAGGCTAGGAAGATTGACCAGAAGAGTACCTTTTGCTGTGACTGAAGGGGATCAGTGCATGACCAGAGGTGTCCCAGCAAGCCTCATGTCAGCAGAGCAGGAGGAGATCCTGAGCCCCAAAGGGGGTGAAGCCAGTAATCTCCAACACCAGGACTCATGGTGTGCCTTAACACAGTTAGGGGAATTGGGTAAATACTAGTGCAGATGGGGTTCATCTGCCACTGAGTCTGCCTGTGCTCTAGCACAGCTCTAAGGGAGGAGAAGAATTCCTGCAGTCAGTCCAGCCCTTTCCCATACCTTGCACAGTGAACTTCAGTGTAACCCCAGGAAAACTCAGAAAGGTTTCACCTGGACTTGGCCTTGGCACACACCAGCCAGAGCAGTACCAGCTAAACTCCACCATTATATAACATCTAGCTGAAAGCATCTTCCAAGAAGTCATCCAAGAAAATTGCTGAGATCCTAAATCCAAAGGGCAAAATAATCATTGAGGAAACCCAAAATCCGCCTCCTGAAAGAGATCCCAAATTGAAAATGTCAAGGACTATTGTTGCTAAATTCCAGATTTATCAAGTCAAGGAGAAAATGCTGCAAGAAGCCAAAAAGAAACAATTCAAATATTGAGGAACTACAATCAGGATCACACAGGACCGTCAAGCTTATTCACTAAAACATCAGATGGATTGAAACATGAAATTCTGTAAAGCAAAGGAAGCTGAACTACAACCAAGGATCAATTACCCAGAAAAACTGAGCATAGTCTTTCAGGGAAGGAGATCAACATTCAGTGAAATAAGGAATTTCCACACCTTTCTGATGAAAATGTCAGAGCTCAATAGAAAATTTGATCTTCAAATACAAGACCCAAGAGAGGCACAAAAAGGTAAACAGGGAAAAAAAGAAAAAACCTTATTATTCAATATGAGTAAGCTGTTTATATCCCTATATGAGGGGATGATACCTGTTAATCTTGAGAATGGTATATTCATTATGGCATTTAAAAGAGATATGCATAGATAGAGGGACTGGGTATAAATTAACTAATGTGATGATTAAAATGTAATTAAAGGATGTGAAGGGATTATAATAGGAGATGAGAAAAAGAGGAGGCAGGAAAAAGATATCATTGGAAAAGGCACAAAAACATATTATAGTAGAGGGAAAGAGGGGAGGGAGATGCGCATTGTTTGAGCTTTACTCATTGAATTTTGTTCAATGAGGGAATAGCACACTCAGTTAAATATAGTAATTGAACTTCTTTTATAGACAGTAGGAATGGAAAGGGGAAAGAAAAGGAAGGGATGGTTGGAAGAAGAAGTAGTAAGTGAAAAGAAAAAGAGAGGGGGGCTGACAGAAGAGAGGGAAGACTGAGGGAGACTGTGGTCAAAAAGGAAACTTTTGAGGAAGGGAAGGGAGAAAGGAGAAAGAAAAGCAAAAACAGGGTGGGGGAGGGAAATAGATTGGAGAGAAAGAATATGAATGGGATGAACTCTCCCATAAAATGGATTCAGATAGCAGTATGGATTAAATATCAAAATCCTATACTATGTTGTTTACAAGAAACATTTGAATTAAGAAAAAAAACACACAGGGGGAAGGTAAAAGGCTGGGGTAGAATACATTCTGCTTCAGCTGAAGTAAAAAAAAAAAAACAAGCAGGGGTTGCAATCCTAATCTCAGACAAAACAAAAGCAAAAATAAATCTAATCAAAAGAGATAAAAAAGGAAACTGTATCCTGCTACAAGGTACCACAGATAATGAAATAGTATCATTACTAAACATATATGTACCGAGTGATTTAGCATTCCTATTCTTAAAGAAGAAGTTAAGGGAGTTACAGGAAGAAATAGATAGCACAATTATGCTAGTAGGGAATGTCAGCCTCCCCCTCTCTGAACTTGATTAATCTAACCTCAAAACAAACAAGAAAAAAGTTAAGGAGATGATTAGAATTATGGATAAGACAGATATGCTGGATCTCTGGAGAATATTGAATGGAGATAGAAAGGAATATACCTTTTTTCTCAGTGGTACTTGGCACATACACAAAAACTGACCATGTACGAGAGCATACAAACCTCACAATCCAGTGCAGAAAGACAGAGGTAGTCAATGCATCTTTTTCAGATCACAATGTAATAAAAATTATATGTAATTAAGAGTCATAGAAAGATAGATCAAAACTTAATCAGAAACTAATAAATCTATTACTAAAGAATGAGTGGATCAAACAATAAATCATAGAAACAATCAATAACTTCATTCAAGAGAATGACAATGATAAGACAACCTACAAAAACTTAGGTGATGCAAGGAAAGCAGTTCTTAAGGGAAGTTTTATATCATTGAATGCTTACATGAATAAAATAGGGAAAGAAGAGATCAATGCATTGAGCATGCAACTGAAAAAGCTAGAAAGAACAAATTGAAAATCCCCAGTTAAATTCCAAATTGGAAATATCAAAAACCAAAGGAGAGATTAATAAAATTTAAATTAAAAAAATTACTGAACTAACAAATAAAACTAACATTTGGTTTTATGAAAAAATAATAAAATTGGTAAACTTTTCTTCAATTTGATTTAAAAAAAAAACAAGAAAAACAAATGTAAAGGATTAATTCACCTCCAATGAAAAAGAAATTAAAAGAATAATTAGAAATTACTTTGCTCAACTCTATGCCCATAAATTTGAGAATTTTAGTGAAATGGATGAATATATTAAATATATATATAAATTGCCCAGATTAACAGAAGAGAAAGTAAAATACTTAACCCCATCTCAGAAAAAGAAATTGAACAAGCAATTAATGAGCTCCATAGGAAAAATTCTTCAGGGCCAGATGGGTTTACGACTGAATTCTAACAAACATTTAAAGAACAGTTTATTTGGGAAAATTGAGGAAGAAGGAGTCCTGCCAAATTCTTTTTTTTTTTGATCCAAATATGGTTCTGATACCGAATCTGGAAAGAGCTTTAACAAAGAAAGAAAATTATAGACCAATTCCTCTAATGAAGATAGATGCCAAAATTTTAAATAAGGTATTAGCAAAAAGGTTACAACAGCTTTTCACACACTTTGATCAAGAAGGATTTATACTAAGAATGGAGGACTGGTTCAATATTATGAAAACTGTCAACATAATTGATCATATCAACAACAATACTAACAGACACCATATGATTATCTCAATAAATGTGAACAAAGCTTTGAAAAAAAATACAGCACCCATTCCTATCAATAACACTGGAAAGCATAGGAATAAATAGAACCTTATATAAAATGATAAAATAGCACCTACCTAAAATCATCAGCAAGCATTATATGTAATGGGGATGAGATAGATGAGTTTCCAATAAGATCAGAAGTAAAACAAGGATGTCCATTATCACCACTGTGATTCAATATGACACTAAAAATGTTAGCTTTAACAATGAGAGAAGAAAAAGAAATTGGAGGAATTAGAATAGGCAAAGAAAAAACACTTTTTGCAGATGATATGATGATATACTTGAAGAATCCTAGAGAATCAAGTAAAAAACTACTTAAAATAAACAACTTTGGCAAAGTTGCAGGAAACAAAATAAACCCACATAAATCACCTGCATTTCTATATATTATTGACAAAGTCCAATGGCAAGAGACAGAAAGAGAAATCCCATTTAAAGTTACTCTAGATGCTATGAAATATTTCAGAATTTACCTGCCCCTCCCAAAAAACCCAGCAACTATGTGAACACAATTACAAAACACTTTACACACAGATAGAATCAGATCTAAGTATTTGGAAAACATCAGTTGCTCATGGGAAGGCAGAGTTAATATTACAAAAATGACAATTCTACCTAAATTAATTTGCTATTCAGTGCCATACCAATCAAACTAACAGAAAATTATTTTCCAGAGCTAGGCAAAAAAAGATCAAAATTCATGTGGAAGAAACAAAACATCCAAAATGTCAAAGGAATTAGTGAAAAGAAATGCTAGGGAAGGTGGCCTAGCCATTCCAGATCTTGAATTGTACTATAAAACAGGAATCATCAAAACTACTTGGTACTGACTAAGAAAGAGAGGGGTAGATCAGTGGAATAGGTTAGGTACACAAGACACAGTAATCAATGATTATAATAATGATTGATCAACTGGAAAAAAATTGTATTGGAAGCTGGGCATAGACGAATGTCTGATACCATACATCAAAATAAAGTCCAAATGAGTAGCAGATCTAAGTATAAAGGCTGACACTAGAAATAAATTAGGAAAATAAAGTGTAGTTTATCTGTCAGATTTGTGGAAAATGGAGAAATTTATGACCAAAGATATAGAACATTATTAAATGCAAAATGTAAAATTCTATTCCATTAAGTTGAAAAGTTTTTCCATGAACAAAACCAATGCAACCAAGATTCAGAGGGAAGCAGAAAACTGAGAAAGAATTTTAACCTCTAGTGTCTGTGATAAAGGCCTCATTTCTAAAATATATAGAGAATTGAATCAAATTTACAAGAATACAAGTCACTCCCCAATAGGTAAATGGTCAAAAAATATGAAGATGCAGTTCTCAGAGGAAGAAATTAAAGCTATCTATAGTCATGTGAAAAATGCTCTAAATCACTATTGATTAGAGATGCAAATCAAAACAACTCTGAGGTACCACCTCACACCTATCAGATTGGCTAACATGACAAAACAGGAAAATGATAAATGTTGGAGATGTGGGAGAGTTGGAACACTAATTCATTGTTGGCGGAGCTGTAAGCTGATCCAATGATTCTGGAGAGAAATTTGGAACTATGTCCAAAGAGCTAAAAAATGTGCATACCCTTTCACCCAGCAATACTTCTCCAGGATTGCATCTCAAAGAGATCATAAAAATGGGAAAAGGACCCACATTTACAAATATATTTATAGTAGCTCTCTTTGTGGGGAACAAAGAACTGGAAATGGAGGGAATGCCCATAAATTGACAAATGGCTGAATAAGTTGTGGTATATGAATGTAATGGGATACTATTGTGCTATAAGAAGCAATAACTGGTGGACTTCCAAAAAACCTGAAAAGACTTACATGGACTCATGCTCAGTGAAATGAACAGAACTAGGAGAACATTAAACACAGTAACAGCCACAGTGTGGGAGGATTGTTTTTGATAGACTTAACACTTCACAGCAATGTAAGAACCTAAAACATTTCCAAAGGACTCGATGCAAAATGCCATCCATGTCCAGAGAAAGAACTATATAATGAAGCAGACTACTTTCTCTTTTATTATGTTTTGTTTTGTTTTTTCTCATGGTTTCTCCCATTTGTTTCAATTATTCTATGTAACATGACTAATGTGAAAATGTGTTTAATAAGAATATATGTGTAGAACCCATAGAATCCATCTGGTGGAGGGAGAGAGAGAGGGGGTAGAGAAAAATTTAAAACTTATGGAACTGATTGTTGAAAACTGAAAACAAATAAATTAATTTTAAAAAAGATATTTACATTGTGCTTCATTCCCTGTACATATTTGCCAATTGTCTTTATTTGTCTATAGGCCTGTTGGTTAATAGGCTTCCTCAAGACATGGCTTAATAAATTATTTTTGACTGAAAAATTAGGCAATGGTATTCTCTTTTTAAAGACATTTAATATTTATTTATTTTAACATTCTTTTAAATTCTGAGTTCCAAGTTGTTTCCATCCTTTTTGTCACTCCACTTCCCAGTGGAAAGACAACTAATATAATATCAATTATACCTGTGAAATAATAAGAAAAAGACATTTTCTTATTAGCTACACTGGGCAACAAAATGATAATAATAAAGTGAGAAAGCTACATTTCAGTTTCCACTCAGATTTCATTATGTCTTTATCTGAAAGGGGATAGCTTTTTTTCATCATCAGTCCTTTTTGAATTTTCTTGGATCATGGAATGGATCAGTGCCTAAGTCTTTCACAGTTGATAATCATTACAATACTCTTCTTACTATGTACAAGGATCTCCTTGTTCTGTCCACTTCATTTTGCATCAGTTCATATAGGTTTCCTCATTTTCTTTTCTGAAACCATCTAATGAGTATTCCATCACAATTTGTTCAGTCATTCCCCAACTGGCAGGAATTCCCCAAGTTCTAGTTTTTTTCACCAAAAAGGAGCTGATATATATATAGATATATATAATCTATATATATATATATATATGTGTGTGTGTGTGTGTGTGTGTGTGTGTGTGTGTGTGTGTATTTCTGCATGTGTATGTGTGTCTATGTATTTATACATGTCCATTAGTGATATTGTTGGTTCAAAGAGTATGCAAAGTTTTATAATCCTTTAGGCATAATTTCAAATTGGTTGTTGAACCAGTTTACACCTGCCACCAATATTTCATCAGTCTTCCTATTTTCTTTCATCCCTCTAACATTCATTTGTGATAGACATGATGTAGTAACTCAGAGTTATTTTAATTTGCATTTCCCAATTAATAGTGATTTACAAATCTTTATTAAAAATTGCTATAGGTAACTTTGTTTCCTTCTTCTGAAAACTTACTGTTCATATGTCTTGAGAATTTATCATTTGGGGAATGGTTCTGGTTTTGATAAATTTGATTCAGTTACCTAAATATTTGAGGAAAGAGAACATTATACAGAAACTTGCTGTAAAACTTTCTTGATATGTGTATCACCAAGGCAATATTCACAGCACTGGTGGTGACTATGAATATGCCAGCGAAGTTCTCAATTACAAAATATAAAAGACTGTCCATATAGAAGGCAGAAGAAATACATTTATTTAAGCACCAGAAAGCCAAATCCCAGAACCAGAAAGCAAAATCAGTCGTGGTGACCAAGAAGTTAATAAGAATGATCAAAGCAGGGGACAAATTCATTCTTAAACCTCCCCTCTCCCAACCAAGGCCTTCTCTCTGTCAACAGTCACAATGTGTCAGTTGGGCCTGTTTCTTATCCCCTCTGACCTGACCCCACTCACTCACTTCCTCCTGGTTCTGCTCCACCCTTCCTGTTCCGCCTCTTCAGCAAGCTCCTCCTACCACATGACCCAAATTTCCAAGAGATTTAAGCAAATCATATGAGCCTATTAATTAATGAGAAAAATCTTTCCATTTGAATTACTATTACAATATGACATCATTGTCTATGGTACTTTCTATCAAAATATAATTTCCCAAATTATCTCCTTTAATTAGGATTGCTTTGCCTGTTATTGTGATTACTACTCCTTCCCTTTTTTTCACTTCACCTGAAGCATAATAGATTCTGATCCATCTCCTTATTTTAGATCTGTGTGTGTGCCTTTCTGTTTCTGGTATGTAAATAATGCATTGTTATTTGCAATTTTAGTTTCTAATCCATTCTGCTATCCATTTCCATTTTATGAGAAAGCTCATCCCATTCATATTCACAATTAGGAATATTATTGGTGTAGTTCACTCCATTCTATTTACTTCTGTTTATCCTCTCACATTTTTTAACCTATTCCTCCTAAAAAGTGGGTTTTTCTTTTTCTGACCACTACCTCCACTAATGTACTTTCCCTGTTTTTATTTTCCTCATTTCTGTTATCTCATTCCCCTCCTATTTTTCTGTTGGGTAAGATAAATATCTATACCCAACTGAAAATAGCTGTAATATTCCTAGGAATTTCCATTTGGGGGTATCTTTCAGGAAGTGATTGGTGCATTCTTTAAGTTTCTATTCAATCCCCTAGTTCTAGGATATCAGTGCAGATTTTCTTGATAATTTCTTGAAATATGATGTCTAGGCTCATTTGTTCATTGTGGCTTTCAAGTAGTCAAATAATTCTTAAATTATCTCTCCTGGTTCTAGTTTTCCAGGTCATTTTTCCCCCAGTAAGACAGTCCACATTTTCTTCTATTGCTTCATTCTTTTCAGTTTATTTTTATTGTTTATTTATTTCCCACAGTCATTACCTTTCAGTTGCCTAGTCAAATTTTTAAGGAATTATTTTCTTCAGTAACATTTTGTACATTTTATTCCATTTAACCAATTCTACTTTTTTTAAGAGTTGTTTTCCTCAGTAAATTTTTGTGCCTCGTTGGTCATTAGACCAATTCTATATTTTAAGGTGATATTTTCTTCATTATTTTTGTGCCTCTTTTTACAAACTTAATTCTCTTTTCATAATTTTCTTACATCACAATAATTTCTTTCCTTATTTTTTCCTCTACCATTCATCTCTTTTTTTAACTCTTCTAGAATTCTTCATGACTTTGGATCTGATTCACAATTCTCTTTGAGATATCTCTTGTACTGTTTCCAGGGTTTTGTTTTCTTTGGAGTTTTTTCTCGGTATTCTCTGCCACTGTAGTTGCTTTTCATGGTTAAGTTTTTTTGTTTATTTATTTTGTTTATTTTGGGGTTTTAGCTCATTTACCCATCCTAATTCTTTACTTTGAACTTTATGTTAAATTTGTGCTCTGCTCACTTAGGGTTGGGAAATTACTGTCTTGAGCCTGAGGCATTTCTGTGCTTCTGTTTTCAGAGCTTCTTAAGAGGATCTCGAAGTTTTCAATTCCAAGGTGGTATAATCCAAATAGAGGTGAAGTCACTGCTCTCCTGGCTTTTACCCGGAGAACCCTTGTTACCCATACTGCCAAAAAAATTAGTACTTCTCTTGGTATAATGGTAATTTAAATGGAAAGATCATTCATATTCATTAATAGACCAATGTGACCTGCCTGGGTCACATGGAAGCCTGGAGTACATGAATCTGAGTCATATGGAGCCTGTGGTGGGAGGAGTTTGCTGAATGGGTGGAATAGGAATGGTGGAACAGGAAGAAGTCGAGTTAGAGTAAAGCTGAGAGGAAGTTAGTCTTGAGACCAGTCAGAACTAGGAAGGATGCAGGCAAGCAGGCTGCTGGCTAGAGTGAGTGAAAGAGATTGTGATTTTGTTTAAGAGATCCTGCTTGTGATTTGTTTAATGTAGCTGGTTTGTGGGAAGCCTACCGGGGGAAGGCTTGGGAATGATGTTGTCCTGTGCATTGCTGTTGTGTATAGATTTTTATTACTGTGATGGGTTTGGCTTTCTGGTGTCTAAATAAATGTTTTAATTCTGTCTTCCATATATAGAGTCTGTAGTGTTTCATGATTCAGATTTTTGCCTGGACATTCATAGCCACAGTAGGTGCTGTGAATATTGCATTGGTGCTACATTTGACCCAGGAACTGTGAACAGATACACTGCTCTCCTGCAACATCAAGTGCCACATACAGCTCTTTTCTTCCTTGGAACTGGAACAAGGGTCCCTGCCCCCTTTTGAATAATCACAAGCTGGTTTTGCTGCCCCAGAACTGGGAACCAGAATTTTTCATGAACAATAGAATTGCAAGTTAGTTCTACCTTACCCAGTGTCACTAAAGGGTCCCTCTTGTAATCTCTTTATAATTAATTGTCTGACCCCCTTATAAGAGTTACTGAAGCTGCTTCTACTACTGTCACTATTATGGCTACTTCCAAGGTCTCAGGAATGTTCTGCTGACTGGCCCTCATTCTGATGTCACAAGCCTCTCCTGTCAACCTCCTAAGATGTCTGGAGCTAGAAAATAGTCTCACCCTGAACTTCTGTTGGTTTTGTCACAAAATATTATTTGAAGCATTATTTTTAAGTTGTTTTGGCATGGGGAGTGTTGGGAGAGTTTGGTTTATTGCCTCTGATCTACCATCTTGCTTTATCTCATACAATGATATTCTAATATATTCATATGTCTTGATTTGTTCAGTCACTTCCCAAAAGATGAGCTTCCACTTTGCTCCTAGTCCTTTACCACAAAAAAAGGTAGTAGTATAATTATTCTTGTGCCTATGAATCCTTTTGTTTTATTTTTAAAAATCTCTGGAAGAGTAAATGTAGTAGTGGCATCCCTGAGTCAAAATGTATGCACAGCTTAGTGGATTTTTCCATTCATTTCCAAATTGCTTTCCAGAATTGTTAGACCACTTGACAGTTCCACCAATAGTGAATTAATGTTTCTATACTTCCATGGATGCTTCAACAATTGTCATTTAATTTTAATTATATTTAACAACATGATAAAAATTAAATTGGACTTCAGAATACTTATTTATTTTCATTTTACTGATTCCTAATCATTTGAAACATTTTTATATGTTCATTGATCATTTGTCATTCTTATTTTCTCCATTTATTTTATTTTGAATGTTCTTATTCTTAACAGTTTTCTACTTATGTTGAATATCAGATCTTTATTTAAAAAAAAATGAGTGGAGAGATTTTTTCCAATTAATTACTTCCCTTCCAATTTAAACATTGATTTTGCTCAGAAGCTTTTTTTTTTCTTTTGCGTTACCTTTGTTTCTACGTTATTATCCAAAATTATCCATTTCATTTTATATGACCTGCTCTAAATCTTGACTGGTCAAGCACTTTTTTTCTATCTATAATTATGAAAAGTATCTTTCCTCTGTTCACTATTTTCTTTATGACATAACATTTTATCATTTGATCTGATGTCCACTTAGAGTATGTTGTGATAGATGTGATAGATGTTGGTTTAAACCTAATGTCTGCCAAAGTTTTTATTTCATTATATCCCTTGAGATTCTTGATCTTTTGTCATAAGCTTAACAAACTTTAAAGTACTATGTAAATGTTGGGAATGATGATGATGATGATGATGATGATGACAACTTTTGTCATTTTTAAAGTTTTATTGATGCATTACAAAGATTCACAGATTCTGCTCACTACTTAAGAGTTCTCTTGAAATTAAACGAAATACTTTAAAAAAGGTATAATAAAATCTCCAAAATAAAATTAACAGAAATCTCTTTCTCTTCCTCCCACTTTGAATCCAAATGGGAAAAAAAGAAAATGAAAACTAATTTCTCATAACAATTGTGTGTGGATAAGCAAAACCAACTTTTTCCTTCATCCCAAGTGATTCCCTTTTGCTGCTGTTTTTGTTATTTGTCCTTTGTTCTTGAAGAAGACCATGACAGCAGATATGTGATGCCATGACATGTAAGTGTATTAGATTTAAGTGAGTGAGGACTGTGCAAAGTCACCACCTTTAGTTTCTCCTCCAGAGCCATGTGGGTCCAGTGGCCATCTAGATTGTCTAGAGGACAATCAAAACAAATAATCTTAACATCTATTAAAATTACAGGTCTTATTTCATATCCTAAATCCATCAGTTTTCTGAAATGAATAGCACATATAGCACATTATCTTCTGTAATGGAAAACTTATCTGTCCTCTGGAATCTTTATATTTATGTATATTATTTTTTCAAAATTGCACATGAGAACAATTCTTTTGGTTTCCCCTTAAAATTTTGAGTACCAAATTTTCTCCCTTCCTCATTGCTTCCTCCTACCCCGAGAGAGTAAGCAATTTGATATAGGATATACATGTAAAACCATCCAAAACATATTTCCATATCAGTCATGTTATAAAAGAAAACAGACCAAAAAACATAAAAAATAAAATGAAAAATAGTATGCTTTGATTTACATTCAGATTCTATCACTTCTTTCTCTGAAAATGAATAGTATTTCTCATCATGAGGTTCTTGGAATTGTCTTGGATCATTTTGTTGCTGAGAACAGCTAAGTCATTCACAGTTGTTCATTGTATAATGTCATTGTTATTAGGTACATTGTTCTGGTTCTGCTCACTTCACTTTGTATCAGTTCATCTAAGTTTTTCCAGGATTTCATGAAAGCCCTCTGCTCATGATTTTTTTTTAGCATACAGTATTCTACTTCTAGAACCAAGATGGAGTAATGAGACAAAAACTCACCTGAACTGTTTGAAATCCCCCTCCACACAAACTTATAACAATTCCTCAAAACCAGTTTTGGAGCAATGAAGCAATTTTCTATTCCAGGACAACTTGGGGGGTAATCAGGAAAGTTTTGTCTCACTAGAGTTTGAAGGGAGTGCAATACAAGAGAAAGCCAGCAGCAGACTGAACCTGAGAGGGGGGCAGCAGTAAGTACTCAAACCTTGAATCAAGACACTAGTAAGGGCCTGCCACCGGTGTAAGCACCAGTGAGGCCCCAACTCCAGGGTAAACAAGGAGATAGTCCCTGAGTGCTGAAGAAAAAACTGCTTATATTTATCTTTTATCAAAGTATAATAATATTCCATCGCAATTACATGTTTATCCATTTCCCAATTGACGGACATCCCCTCCAGTGTTCAATTCTTGAGCACTGTCAAAAGAACTACTATAAATATTTTTGTACAAATAGGTCCTTCTCCTTTTATTAAAAGTCTCTGGTATGCAAACCTAGCATAGTATTGCTGGGTCAAAACGTATGCACTGTTTTACAGCCCTTTGGGTATAGTTCCAAATTGTTTTTCAGAAGGTCAATTCACGACTCTATGATCAATGCATTAGAGTCTCAAATTTTCTTACATTCCTTACAATATTTATCATTTTCCTTTTCTGCCTTATTAGCTGATCTGACAAGTGTGAGGTTTTAATTTGCATTTTTCTAATCAATAGTGCTTTAGAGCATTTTTTCATGACTACAGTAGCTTTGATTTCTTCATCCAAAAACTGCCTGTTCATATCCATTCATATCAAATGGGGAATGTGTTGTATTCTTAAAAATTTGACTAAGTTCTCTATATATTTGAGAAATGTGGCCTTTATCAGAGATACTTGCTCTGATTTCCCTAACCCCCCCAGCTTTCTGTTTTCCTTCTAATCTTGGCCACATTGGTTTAGTTTATGCAAAAATTTTCTAATTTAGTATAATCAAAATTATTTATTTTATATCTTGTAATGCTCTCTATCTCTTTTCTAATCATAAATTCTTTCCCTAACCATAGATCTGACAGGTAAACTTTTCAAGTACCCCCTAATTTGCTCATGGTTTTACCCTCTTTATCTAAATCACATATCTATTTGGACCTTATCCTGGGATATGTTGTGACATGTTACTATATACCTAGTTTCAGTCAAGCTGTTTATCAGTTTTCTCAGCAGTTTTTTTGTCAAATAATTAGTTCTTATCCAAAAAACTTGACTCTTTGGGTACAACAAACATTAGATTTTATGGTCATTTACTAATATGTATTATGTACTTAATCTCTTCCACTGATCTACCATTCTATTCCTTAATCAGTATGAGATTGTTTACATAATTACCACTGGATAATACAGTTTGAGATCTGGTATGAAGAGATCACTTTCCTTCACATTTTTAAAATTAATTCCCTTGATATTATTGACCTTTTGCTTTTTCCAGATGCATTTCATTATTTCTAGCTCTGTAAAATAATTTTTGGAAGTTTGTTTGGTATGGCACTGAATAAATAAATTAGTTTAGTAAGAATTGTGATTTTTATTATATTGACTCTGTATGTCCGTGAGCAATTAATACTTTTCCACTTGATTAGATATAACATATTTGAGTGAAAGTGTTTTGTTTGTGTACATATAGTTCTTGAGTTTGTCTTCTCAAGTAGACTCTAAAGTATTTTATATTCTCTACCACTATTTTAAATGGAATTTCTCTTTCTTTCTCTTGCTGCTGCTCATTATTGGTAATATGTAGAAATGCTGATGATTTGTGTGAATTTATTTGATATACCACAATATGGCTAAAATTATTATTTCAAGTAGTTTTTTATTTGGTTCTCTGGGATTCTCTAAATACACCATCATAGCATCTACAAAGAGTGATAGTTTTGTCTTCTCCTTGTCTTTCTGGGAGATGGGGGGGATCTGTGGCCTTGAGGCCACATGTAGTTTTCTAGAACCTTGGGTGTGGTTTTTTTACTGAGTTTAAGCTTTACTGAGTAAATTCTTTTATTAAGGAGATTTCTCCTGTGAAGTTGTTGGCCTTGAGGCCACCAGTTCCCCACCCCTGACCTATTCTAATTCCTTCAATTTCTTTTTCTTCTTTTTCTTGTTATATTATTACAGCATTTCTAGCACAGAATTGAACAATAATGGTGATAGTGGGCATCTTTGCTTCACCCCTGATCTTATGGGAAAGCTTCTATTTTATCCCCATTATAGATATTACTTGTTGATGGTTTTAGATAAATATTATTCATCAATTTAAGCAAAGCTCAATTTATTCTTATATTTTCTAGTGTTTTAATAGGAATGCATGTTATATCAAAACTTTTTTCTGAATTTATTGAGATAATCATATGATTTCTGTTGTTTTTTTTTAAATATGTTGAATTATGCAGAAAGTGTTTCTAATATTGAAGCAGTTCTGAATTCCTGGTATAGATCCCACCTTGTTGTAATATACGATCTTTGTAATATATTGTTGTAATCTTCTTGCTAGTGTTTTATTGAAAACCTTTTTTTTTGCATCAATATTGGTATATAGTTTTCTTTCTCTGTTTTTATTCTTCCTAGGTATCAGCAACATATTTGTGTCATAAAAGGAATTTGGAAGGACTCCTTCTTTGTCTACTTTTTCCCAAATACTTTATATAATATTGGAATTAATTGTTCTTCAAATGTTTAGTAGAATTCATTTTTCAATTCATTTGACCCTGGAGATTTTTTCTTAGGGAGTTCATATGACTTTCTAGTCTATAAACTAACAGGGAAATAATGATTCTTCAAAATATAAATTAAGAATCGAAGTGGGGGTGGAGCCAAGATGGTGGAGTGCAAGTAGGGCCTACTTGAGCTTTCTCCACAAATTCTTCAAAAAATCTGTAAAAATGAATCTAAACAAATTCTAGAGCAGCAGAAGCCACAAAATGACAAACTGAAGGAAATTTCTATGCCAAGACAATCAGGAAGATCAACAAGAAGGACTGGGAACAGAGTGCTGTTTGGCAGCATGAACAAAGTTGGAGCAGGCCTTAGGGAACTGAATCCCTGGCAACTGCTATGATTTCCAGATTTCTCAACCCACAAACACCAAAGACAGTTCTAAAGGTCACTGGGAAGAGTTGCTCACCTGACTGAGAAGGGAATATGATCTAGCCCCAGCCCTGGCCCCAGCCCTGGCCCCAGCCCTAGGATGGCAGCAGCCATTGCTAAAGGGGAAGCTGTTTCTGGAGCCCTCCACTTAACAAAGAGCTCAAAAGTCAAGTAATTGACTGGGAAAATAAGCAAACAGGGAAAAAAACAACAGAATATAGTTTCTTACTTCCTCTGTAAAGGTGTTTTCTTATGTCATTGATAATGAGGAAAATCAAAATATAAAACCAGAAGAAGGCAACAAAGTCAGCTTCCAAAAAAATATGAATTGGTCTCAGGCCTTAGAAGAGCTCAAAAAGGATTTTGAAAATCAAGTAAGAGAAGTAGATGATAAATTGGGAAAAGAAATGACAACCAAACAAGAAAATCATGAAAAACAAGTCAATAGCTTGTTAAAGAAGACTCCTCAAAAATGCTGAAGAAAAGAGTAGCTTTAAAATTAACCCAAGTGGCAAAAGAGGTTCAAAAATCCAATGAGAAGAATGCTCTAAATGGAAAAAGCAATCCAAAAACTTACTGAAGAAAGTAATTCATTAGAATGGAGTAAATGGAAGTTAATAACTTTATGAAAAATCAAGAAAATATAAAACAAAAACCAAGGAATGAAAAAAATAGCAAACAATGTGAAATATCTCACTGGAAAAACCACTGATCTGGAAAATAGACTCAGGAGAGACAACAGAAAAATTATTGGACTATCTGAAAGCCATTATCACAAAAAGAGCCTACACATTATCTTTCAAGAAATCATCAAAGAAAATTGCCCTGACATTCTAGAACCAGAGGGTAAAATACAAATGCAAAGAATCCACTGATCACCTTCTAAAAGAGATCCTCAAAGGAAAACTCCTTGGAATATTGTAGCTAAATTCCAGAGTTCCAGGTAAAGGAGAAAATATTACAAGTAGTCAGAAAGAAAAAATTCAAGTATTGTGAAAACACACTCAGGATAACACAAGATTTAACTGATGCTATACTAAGGGATTCAGAGAGCTTGGAATATGATATTGCAGAGGTTATAGGAGGTAGGATTAAAACCAAGAATCACCTACCCAGCAAAACTGAATGTAATACTTCAGGAGTGGAGATGGTAATTCAATGAAATAGAGGACTTCCAAACATTCTTGTTGAAAAGACCAGAGATGAATAGAAAGTTTGACTTTCAAATACAAGAATCAAGATAAGCATGAAAAGGTAAATAGGGAAGAGAAATAATAAGGGATTGTTAAAGTTGGACTGTTTATATTCCTACATGGTAAGATGATAATTGACCTTTCTGAGTATTAGACTAATTGGAGGGAATACATACATACATACATATACATATATATGTTTTTCTGTGTGTATGTTTGTGTGTGTATGTGTATGTATGTCTTTATATATGTGTGTGTATTTATGTATATATGTACGTGTGTATGTGTATTATGTAAGTGTGCATATATGTATATTGTGGATGTATATATAGGTGTATATACACATATGTACATATATACATATATATATATATATGTAGAGAGACAGAGAGAGACAGAGCACAGAATGAGCTGAATATGAAGGGATGATATCTAAAAATAAAATTATGTGTTGAGATGAATGTACTGGGAGAAAGAGAAAGGAAGAGATAAAATGTAGTTATTCATCTCATATAAAACAGGTAAGAAAGAGATTTTACAATGGAGGGGACGAGGGAGAAGGTAAGAGGGAATAAGTTAGTCTTGTTTTCATCAGATTTTGCTTCAGGAGGGAATAACACACTCAATTGAGTATGAAAGTGTATCTTACCCTACGAAAAAAATGGGGTAAAAGGATAAGAAAAGGAGGATAAAAGAAGGGATGGCAGATTGGGGAATGGGGTAAACTGAAGCAAACACTTCTGTAGAGGAACAGGTTAAAGGAGAGAACAGAACAAATGTAGGGCAGGAAAGGATAGAGGGAAATATAATTAGTCTTTCACAACATGACTGTTATTCATGGCTACACATGTATAACCCATATAGAATTACTTGCCTTCTCAGTGAGAGTGGATGGGGAGGGGGCAGGGTAGAGTAGTTTGACAGAAAGATTAACAAGACTACAAGCAGTCCTGGGGTGGGAAGAGGGGACAAATGAGGGAAATTCAAAATTTTGTGGAGGTAAATGTTGAAAAATGTATATCAATAAATTTACTTAGAAAAAATAAATAAAATTAATCTGTATATTAATTTAGGTAGTATTTTAATTTTTGTTACAATGATAAGTCCTTGTCATATTTAGGTGTGTATAGAAGATGACCTTGTATTATCAACTAACATATAAAGATATTACCCTTGCCTGAAGTACTTGTGATCTAATGGGCAAAATTGAAATAAAAATTCTTTCAGATTTATGGACAAAACAATTAGCTCATTATAGTAAAGATACTCTTACAGTAGTGTTTTAGGAATCTTAATGGACACAGAGAAAGAGCCCCAAATCCTTATTTTCTTTGGCAATATTGCTCTATTTGGGCACCACTGGGTCTCCTCCCCTTACTATTTACAACATGGCAAGTAGATATCAAGGATAAGGGTAAGAATTCATTCAAGTCTTCCAACTTTTGCTCTCAATTTCTCTCTTTCTTTATCATTGCATGGTTGAAATATCAATCATTTTCAGGAGCCCCACTAACTCATTATAACAACTCACTAAAACTATCTCTTCCTGACCTGATGATGATTAACAACTAAGTCAGCCAATAACATTGGTGAAAAAAAGATCATGGTAAACTCCATCTCTCTCTTTTTTTTTATGTGTTTCATGAGTCCACATTAGCACAATCTCCCTATAATAGGACCCTGGATAAGATATCTTCATAAAAACATGTAATCTTAATGTGAGAAGAAAGCAGGAGAGGTAAATTAATTAAAATGATACCCTAATCATAAAATTTATCTGCAACATTTCTGAGATTTTATCATCCAGCTTCTGAATAGTACTCATAACAAGGGCTTCAATATTTTCTAAAGCAGTCCATTTCATTTCTAGACCACTCTAATTGTTAGGAAGCTTTTCCTTATGTTGAACCGAAATATACTATGCAGTAAGTGGCATCCTTTTTGTCTTTTTTTTTTTTTTTTTGGTTGTTGCTTTTTTTGCTTTCTGGAGTCAAATGGAACATGTCTAATAAGTACTAAGCAAGAGCCTGGCACCTAGTAGACATTTAATTAATGTTAGGTGACTGATTCACTGTTTCACACAAAAACATGATACCATGGAAAGCTTACTGCCTCCAGTGTCAGAGGACATAGATTTTACTCCTACCTCTCTCTCTGTTGTCCTTTGGATAATCAATAAAGTTGATTCTTTGGAGATAGCAGTCTACCAATGTTTTCAACTATACCAAGAGAACAACTGATTAAAAGTTAGGGGCCTTTTTGTTTGTTTGTTTAAAGATCTGATGTACATATTATCATGATAAATTGACTTCCTGAAGGATGATCTCTAGGTAAAATGATTACAACTGCATATGTGTACCCCTTACAAGGGAGTAAAATCTCTTCCCTTGTTCTATGGCACCAAGAGAACTACTGTTTCTTACTTGATAATGGAGGAGGATTTTGCTCCTTATGTACTTTTTTATGTAGCACTTTTTGTATTAACAAAAAATAATGAGAGTAGGGAGTAGGTAACTCTTGATCAGAGAATTTCTGAACACATCAAATCAAAAACACAGAGAAGCATGGACAAAGTTATACGAACAGAGGCAAAGTAAAGTAAATGGAATCTGGAAAAAATACATTCACAGCAACCATGGCAATGTAAGTGGAAAGAACTACAACAACAAAAACAATTTAAACTAAATGCTGTGTATGATTATAATGACAAAGCTTGGCCCTGAACAAGTTTTATAAGAATGCATTTCTCTCCTTTTCTGGTATACATTTGCAACTATGGAAGTGAAACAGCATATACTGTCACACTTGAACAATGTGTTATTTGGTTTTGCTTGACTTTTTTTTCTCTTTGCTTTTCTTTGTTATAGGCTACCTCTCATTACAGGGAGGGAAATACTGGAGCATGAAGGAGTTGTAAAATCAAAAGATATCAAAAAAATTAACAAAATTTTATTCTGCATAAAAATGATAAAAAAAAAAAAAAAAACCAACACACTGCACAAGTCCCCATTCTCTTTCTGCTATTCATTTCTGGATCCATCTCGTAGTCCATCTGAAGTTCTCATCTTAAATTTCTGTATATTCCCTTTGTTTGATTGCATATCTCCTATCTCCAGAGACTAGTATACTTTGCTTTTCATGCCTAAAATGCATTCCTTCCTTCCTCACAACAGGTTCTTAGAATCCATAACTTCTTTGCCTTAGATGCCATCTCCTAGGACCTCAAAGTGTAAAAGACAACTCTTCAGAAGAATCACCCCCTGTCCTCATCCTCCTGAACTTCTTTCTCCACACTGCATGACCCCCTTACGGTCACATTGGTACACATATGCTCCAATCTTCTATATTAGTTATGGTTTTTTAGATCCATAGTGTAAGATACAGTTGGATAAGTCAGTAATTTCAAGTTGTGGAAAGGATTTTTTTTAAGACTAAGATTCTTAACTTTATTCAGTAAACAACAGGAAACACTATAGATTTTTTTCAACAGAATAATAACATGATGAGATTTGTTAATGAGAAAGATGATTATGATAGCAACATGAAAAGGAGGTTAAGGGAAGGAGCATGAGGAGGAGAGCAGACTGAAACTACCTCCATATTTCTTTTATTAAACATTAATCAGATCCCCTTCATACAAGTTGGTCATTTTCTTTTAAATAAAGAAAAGCATGAGGTTTTTTTTCAATAATGGCTGTCCTTGATCTTTGCCAACAACTTTGGAGTGAGGAGCCAGATGGTCCAGTCTGCTCCTGTATCAGTCTAAGGAGAAGAAAACGGAAAGAAAATAGACAATTTGGCTCAGGACACAATGAAACACTGTTTCTTGAAGGAAAATCCCCAGAAAGCTCTATCCACTCATATTAGAACTGAATTCAGACCAGACAACCTGGCCTTGCTCACACAAAGGACCAAGGAGGAAAAACAATAGAATCTCAAAAACTGCATTATTTCATAGGCTTGAGTGAGGAGAAAGATTTCTTTTTGAGTAGGCAGCAGGTTACCAATAAGAATGGATTATTCTGTATGGTGTTGTATTAATAGAGATGAGACAAATAGTTTGGATAAAATTAGTACAGGCTTGAAACTTAGCCATAGTAGAACCATATCCAGATAGTCTCATTTTTCTATTTTTCTTTTTTAAAGACTTAAGGAAAGTTCATTTTAAGAGTATCTCAACTTGATTCTTTCTGACTTTTATCACCTAGTCTGAGAGAACACAAACCAGTCTTTTGGTTTGGACTAAACCAATAAAAGTGAAGAAACCTTAAGTGACTATTATGTGTAAAGCATAGTGTGAAAAACCAGGAGTTATTGCACCTGCCCTTCTTTGCTTACAGAAATGGTAAGGGGATACGATATCTACACGGATAACTAAATTGCAAAGCAAAATATAACAAGGACATGAAATGAATTATTGTGCAGTGGAAAGCATGATGGAGCTGAAATCAGGGCCATTAGTTTGAATCAAAAGCTCTAATATATTACTCTGTGTGATCATCTGAAAGTCAATTAACCAAAGTCTACCTAATAGCTGTAAGGAATATTATTTCTACTATTACTCTCATGGGGTTTTAATGAGGAAAATACTTTATAAACTTTGAAATTATCCTCTCAAGATCCCCAGATTCCCTAGTGTCTCAGTTCAAATGCCACCTCTTCCAGAAAGCTTACCCTGATCTAGAGCTAGTGCTATTCCTCAATGACAGACACCTCAGACACATTGTAGGTTCAGTTCCAGACTACTACAGTAAAGTGAATATTGCAATAAAGTGAGTCATACATTTTTTTTCATTTTCCCAGTGCATATAAAAGTTATGTTTACACTATACTATACCCTATTACATGTGTAATAACATTATATCTTTTAAAATGAATGTATTTAATTTAAAAATACTATATTGCTAAAGAAAAAAACACTACTAGCCATCATCTAAAGCTTTAGTGAGCCCTAATCTTTTTGTTGATGGAGGGTCTTGCCTCAGTATTGATGGCCTCTGATTGATCAAGGTGGTGGTTGCTGAAGCTTGGGGTGGGTGTTGCAATTTCTTAAAATAAGACAATGAAGTTTGTTGTATCAATTGACTCCTCCTTTCACTTGAACACTTAGAGGCCATTATAGGGTTATTAATTGGCATAATGTCAATATTATTTTGTCTCAGGGAATGGGGAGGCCCAAAGAAAGGGAGCAAAACAGGGTGCCAATTGATGGAGTAGTCATTGCACATGTATTTGTCAACTAAGTTTGCTATTTAATTTGGGCACAATTCTTGGTGTCTCAAAATAATTACAATAGTAGCATCAAAGATCATTGATCACAGATCATCATAACAGATATAATAATAATGAAAAAGTTAGAGGCATTCGAAGAACTGCAAAAACGTGACACAAAGACTTGATGTGAGCACATGTTGGAAAAATGGTGCTGATGGTACAGGATTACTACAAACACTCAATTTCTTAAAGAAAAAAATCAATAGCTGAGAAGTGCAATAGCATAAAGCACAATAAATTGAGGTATGCCTGTACTTAGTATATATTTCTTATGTATTTTTCTCTGTATTTGCCATTTCCCCTCAAAAGGACTTAAGCTTTTTGCAGACAGGAATGGTTTTCTTTTCATCTTATGTCACTAGTATACTTAATAACAAATATTTGTTGAATTACTCAATGTATTAATATAAATTTGTATTCTTAGATAATGCTCCCTCTGGGAATATATCCTAACTTTCACTTAATTGGCGAAATGACATCCTGGAGGGTATCTGCTACTTCTCTGCTTGGGGTTCTAAGGATAAGTTGGAGGGGCTTGAGTATTCTAGTACTGTTGCTAATGAGTCCCCATTGGTCAGCAGTCAGATTTAATTAACTTTTAGAGAGGTCTTTTTATAAATTTTTGACCTGTTGAGCAGTGATGATAATGGGTTTAATGGCAGACAGAACCAGAGCGATATGGATAAGGATTGAACTTGTAATTTCTTCGGCATATATATCCCAGACGAAAAAAATTGTGCTTTCAATGCAAGTTTGTGCTTCTTGTTCAACTTAAAGTTTTAGAGTGTTTCATAGTAGTAAGGAAGAGTATGTTTGCTTAAGGAGAGGTGAACCAAATCAGGTAAGAAAGGTGTAGGTCAAGCTTCCTATATAGATCAGAATGGGATTGGGTCCACGAATAGCCCATGATAAAATTCTAGGTTGGATGAAAATAAGGAGATCTGACCTTAACACACACACACACACACACACACACACATACAATAAAGGAATAATTTGCATGAGTCAGTTAAGCAACAAGTGTTTATTAAGCACTTACTATGCCCCAGGCAGTATGCTGAAAGCTTGGGGGCAGGAAATGAAAAAGAAGATAGTGAGTTCCCCCCACACACACCCACACATTCACCCTCCACTCCCTACACACATACTAGATGCTTTCTATTGAAGCCTGGGCGACGTCTTATTGAGAACATTTTAAGTGGAATTCTTGGTCAGATATAATTTGAAAGAGGATGCCTCAGAGGTAGTTTCTGCTTAGAGATTCTGTGATTTTACTTTTATTAAGTGTGTTCCTGCTCCTTTCTTTCTATTCTTCCTTTTCTGAGGCTTTTGAAAAAAATAAATATTAAAAATAAATAAATAACCAGCTGGCACAGTTACCATTTATGTTGATGTCAACATCCCTACAAAGACAGGTAACAGGAAAATACCCTTCCAGGGGGCCTATTCAGGGAGCTCAGCAGGCCCCCTCAGTAATTACTGTGGCCTAGTTAGTTCCAAGGAAAGGGGATTGGGGGGGAAGTAGGGGTAGGAAAGGGGGTGTGTGATAAGTCCAGCATGAGATCTTATGCTTTTTTTTTCTTAATAGGTGAAGTTGAACCTAAAGCACTGTAATTTTAATCAAATCGTTCCCATCTGCACATAGTGACTTGTAGAAGTTGAAGATTTAAGTGTATGTTGTAGGGTTTGTTGAATTGTTCCATGGGGGAATAAGGGGGGATGGGGCGGAGAGATGGTAATTATGTTACACTTAAAGGTATTTCTGTTGGCAGGGAAGGATATTTTTTTCTCCTTCCTCTTTTGCCATCTCCTGTATCCACCCCCTCCCCCCAACTCTTTCTCTAGTTGGAAGGAATGATGATGTCAGACTGAAAAAGAATTGAATCCTGAGAGCAAAAGGCAGAGGTGATTTGGGAGAGAGGAAGAGGATAGGATGAAATTGTTTGTAAAATGGAACATTCTGTAGAAAAATTTAATACTTAGTGGGGGAAAAACACACCTCTTCTCCAAGGTCAAATTGAAACTATCGATACTGATATGTGTGTATACACAAGCATATACATGTATGTATGTATATATACATATATGTATATGCATGTATATGCTGTATTGTATGTCTGAATATGTAACTATAAGTATGTGTGTATACATTGATTTCTCATGTATGTATATATATATATACACATGCATATGGATATATGCACATATTGTGTGTTCATGCAAAAAATAACTATAAATGTGTGTATATGCATCCATTATTCGTTCGTACATAAATATATATAAAACTCTAAATATATATGTACTATGCATATATGTGTATATGTATATCTGCATGTGTACATATATGTGTGTGTATATACACGTGCATCTTACCATATGAGCAGAACACCATGATAACAAATGAGAAAAATAAAATGGGGGCAAAATAAGGGCAGGGATGATACATACATGCATGTGCAAGCATTTGTATAAATACATCCATATATTCATGCATGCATCTATTTATCTAGTATCATAGATGGTAAGATCCCTTCCAATTTTGAGTCTACAATCCCAAATAGATATTTAAATGTCCATATGATTTGCAAACCTGAAAGCGGCATGTACACATTAATTAATATTATATGATTCTAAGGACTTTCCAGCTCTGACATTTTTGACATATTATCCTGATGCCTTTTCCAGTTTTGATGTTCTCCACTTTGATGACTCTAGGCTCTAGAAATCATGGTAATCCCTGAAAGAGATTCTAGATTAGAAAGGGAAGCAGAAAAGAGTTTATGCACCTGTCTACAGACAAAGTGACTAAAAAGTAAGGAAATTGATTTTTAACTAACTATTAAACTTAATAGAACTTAAACTTCTAAATGTTATAGGAAAGAACTATGTTAAGTATTTTACAAATATAATCTCTTTTCACAAAGTACCCTTTCAGCAAAGATTATTTTCGTTTTAATTAAAGTACCAAAGCCCACATATCTGAAATTCTCTTTGAGGGTTGAATGCAGATAATTTCCAAGTCACAGAAGAAAACTGACATCATTACCTTGTGATCTCAACATGATATTGACCTAAAACTTAGACCTTGCCTGATAAACCACTTGTGGTCAGAGTTTTTTTTCCATTGTTTCCAAAAACCAGAACCACTCAATGAAGGACAGGGAGACTGTTTTGCTATTTTGTTTGTACTTCCAGCATTTAACAAAATATCTGACACATAGTGAGTACCTAATAAATGCTTCTTGATTATAGATTTATGACTGTCAAATGTATTTTTTTAGTGTGCAGCTAGCGCTAGACGAGTTTTCATAACCTTTTTTTTTTTGTTATTATTATTTACAATGTGAATCCCCTTGGCAGTTTGGTGGACTATGGATTCCTCATAGTAATGTATTTGGATGAATAAAATAAAATACATACCATTACAAAGCAAACTAAATATACTGAAATACAGTAATTAAAGTAGTAAAGAGGAAATTCTTAGACTGCTTGATATCTATCCATGGAACCTTGTGGGTCAATGATCCTCAGGTTAAAAAGCATAGAACTAAAGTCAGTTTCTAATAAAAAGGATCTCAGGAATGCTGTGAATAAGCCAACAACCTTTACTTGGAGAATACAGATTTTAACAGTGCATCTTAAATTATGGGTCGCAACTCCACATAGAGTTGTGTAACTGAATGTGGGAGGTTGAAAAAAATTTGACTATACTAATAGGTTTCTGGATGCACATCAAACAAAAATTAATTCAAAATCAAACGTGTAATGAATACGAGGTGTTTCTAGCAGCGCTTGCCCATATTGCATCATGCGACTTCACTGCAACCTTGGTTCCGAACACATGACATTTGCATTTCACTGCAACCATGGTTCCGAACACATGACATTTGCATTTTGCACTGAGCATGCCATCACATCACAGAACAAACATGAACACTGACAGAAAGACCTTGGCTCAGACCCCAAAATATTTTGTGTCATGAATTGCAGTGTTTTTACTGTACATACAAAATCATTAAATGAAATTTAGCTAGGTATTAGGAAGAATTTCCAACAATTTCTGAAATGGGCCTAAACATACTTCTACTATTTTGTTCTACATATTTCATATAATACTGCATTCTCACATTGATGATTATAAAATCAAAATAATGACCAACTCTGAAAAACTTTGAAAATGCTCTGCACTCTGCAGTATCAAATATTCTGCCAAGATTTGACTCTTTATGTAAAAATAAACAAGCACTTTCATCTTATTAATATGCAAATTTGCTTTCTCTTTAATAAATGGTAAAATTATATGCTCATCAAATAACTGTTTTAAAATAAATTTCTTTATGATTTATTATCAATAAATTGATTTGTATACCCATTTCTCCAGTGGAAAGGGGTAATGAGTGGAAAAAATTTAAGAAGCCCTGATACAGATGATATAAGTTCGTGTTCTGTCTCTGATACTTTTTAAGTACAGTCATTACGGTCAAGTTGCTTAACCCCAATGAAAGGTGCTATCTAAAAGAGGGATCTTCAAGGAGAGATTCAATTTTAATATAAGAAAATACACTTTACATCTTAATTCAATTCAAAACAACAATAGTCTTTCAATAAAAGATTTACTTGTTCAAGGTTCATGTTAAGATGTTAGGATAAAGTTATGTTATATGTAGGGTGTTAAGGTCTTTAACACCAGAAACATAAAGGTAAGGAATATCTGGATTTCATATCTGTTACTGTTTTTTAGAGGCACTATTATTGCAAAATTCTTTTCTATATGTTCTGCATTATTTACTTTCTTGCTTTTCTATTCATCCTTTGAGAGTTCTGATTTTGATCTTAAATTTTGCCTTACTTTCTAACATTAGAGGTAGGGACTGAACTTATGATTTCATTAGGAAAAGAAACTCCTAGATGAAGACATTTTCTCTACCAAGGAAGACAGTTCCCTTTGTTGTGTCTTAAAGTCTTGGGTAGTTGTCTACAGCACTGAGAGTTTAAATGACTTGCCCAGGATAAAAGAGTCAATATGTCCCAGGTAGGACACACATTCAGTTCTTCCTGGTTTTGATGGTAAATCTCTATACACTATGCCTTGCTGCCTTTGGTTAAAATGACAAATTCTTTTAGAAATGTTATTTCTCTTCTGAAATGGTCCAGTGTTTCTTAAAGTCATTCTTTTATTTCTCACAGATCTATATTTTTTGAGTTATCTTCCTTTACATATTTTATTTATTTATTTAGTGTATGGTTTTCTCTTCTAGAGTGTTCATTATTTCCCCTTTCTCCCTACAAATATTAACATCAGTTTATCTTTTTGGGAGGTTAGACTTGTCCTCTACTTTTCTCTCCTATCTTCTTTTCTTTCACAGATAGTATTGCATAATGGTCTCTCATTGTTTGGGACCTCCCTAATCCAGTGCCATTAGCTTTATCCTGTCCAGGCCACCTGTATTAACTATGTCCAATTGCCTCCTATTTCAGGGGTCAACTTAAGTGGAAGTATCTGCCTGGGTCTTTAAGATATGAAAATTATGGGAGGTAACATAAATTGAGTTCATGACCTCCTTTTCCCTCAATGAAATCTTTTCCATTTTCATAAGCTTTGTAGTACCAAGTATCCCTTCTACCCTGCAAAATTAATTTCTCTGTTATGGACTGAATGAGTTCAGTGCTCTTCTAAAACAATAGGGTGTGGATTAGGGTCCTACTGGTTCATTGCTGAGAGAGAGCAGGCTAAAAACAGCCATAGGTCAAAGCCCTAAATGCCAGCCCACTGTGGTCAGTTGTGGATTAGGAACTAATAGACAGAATGAGATCTTCCATGCAATCTTCTGCTATTTTAGAAGTCTTAATATTGTATAGTGATTCATTTCTTTTCTTTTTGTAATTTAATGATTATATTTGGGATATGTCTCTTTGAAGTTAGCTGTTTGGAGATAGGACTTTTTCAGAGAAGCAATTATTCTCTCCAACATCTTGCTAAAAATCTGTCATGATTTTTTTTTTTGTTTAAAATATACAATGCATTTATTTTTTTTTTTTTTTTAGGTTCACTTTGATTTTTCCTTCCATCATTTATATGAGACTTTTTACATACTCTAATCTGGGTCAATAATATTTCACCATAGCTTGAAATTCAAACCAGAAACGTGAATATAAATGAAGTGCCAAATTCAGTGATATGAGGTAGTCAATAACATGACATATTCATTTACTGGCTAAATTCTCCCACCTCATTCTTTCCCCTTAAGCAATTCCTTCTAAGAGAAGGGACGGAGAGGATGATGCAAGCATTTAGGTACTGGTCCACTACCTCATCTGAAAACCCTTCATTAAAGGAAATCACCCCAAAGCCCTGTTAAGAGTAGATGACATTCCTGGCCTTAGCCGCATCTCAAATATTCAGAGTCAATCAGAATCACAACTGTTCACAAGTCTGAATTACTTGTTGATGCAACACTGCATTGCCTTGTCCACAGGAGGCTTGACCAACTTTTGTGACTACATTTCAGTACAGTCTCTGGAGGGAGTCCGAGTTCTCAGTTGCAGAAGAATTTTGGGAAATGTCCCCTCTGTCTTCACTGAAGGGCTGGGTTCCTATTATTAATACTGGAAGCTCCTCTTGGTCTGAATATCATCAAGAATCTGTTGCAATTCCTCATCTTCAAATCGACCCTCCAGGCTTGGAATCAGAGCCTTAGCCTCTTCTGCTGTCTCAGGACAAAGGTTTGCTAAACAGGCCAACTCAAACTTATGGAGCTTTTTCTGGAGTAACAAACTCCGAACGCTAGCGATGGTCTCCCGGTTCTTAAAGCGACTGAAGCGGGCCGTGTAATTCAGAGTCTTCATGAACACCTCCGAAAGCTCCTGCTCGTCCTCGGCGCTCTCGTTCTGCTGCTTTCGGTGCTCCAGAAGCATGTGCACTTCCGAATTCAGGAGCGTCTCGGCTGTTTCAAACTCTTTGGGGAAGACGAGCTGCGAAGCGTCTTCCTCCACATCTCCGGCGCGAGGGTCGCTGCCTCCGGCCGCCATCACGCTCCAGCTCCGCGCCCTATACAATGCATTTATTTCAGTGAATGTTAAGGAAAACAATATACTGTGTAAAAAAACAATAAGTAATTTCTAGATTCACAATACTATATAAGTGGATTTGCAGATAAAATATTGCAAATACCATGGCACTAATCATTATTTATTTTAAATGAATCACTTGAAAAAGACATAATATTCTTATTTTATTTTATGGAATAAAAAAAGCATTTTCATAGCATAGTACAACAAAAAGATGATGACACATGAAACTGCAAATATACTATGCACAACTTGCTACTCCTTTCAAATATGCAAAAAAAATTATCAGGTAAATTTCTTTTTTTCTTCCCTCCTTCCATCTCCCACCATAGAGATGGCTAGGAATAATATTCTTGAAAATTGAACATAGCTGTATCAACAGTATAAGCAGAAATGATAACTAAAAATCCAAGTAAATAACAATATGATCTTTATTTTATTTCAAATATCAATTACTTGACTCCTCAGTAAAGTAAATCATACATTGAGTCTTTTTATCATTAATACACTTATCAAATAGCTTTACATTAGTGAGATAATTCAACAAAATATTTCTGTTTCATCTATGATATAGCAAACCATCATTTGAGAACATTCAAACCCAAAATCAACATGGTAATAAATAGGCTCATTACAAATATGCTTGCTTCCAAGAGCTTCCATAGTCAGTGGATAATAAGATACACTAAAACCTTGTCAATTCAAATAATGATCTACAATTGTCACTTCCTTTTTTGCAAGCTTTAATTGTCTCAAAGGCAACATGCCAACTTTTATAGTACAATTTTCTGGTAGATTTTGATTTTACATTACTAAAATATCTTTTGGTATCTCCTTCCAGCAAATTCCCATAGAACTTACCCATCGAACAAATATTTTATGAAGAGAAAGAAGAAAAACATCAGTAAAACCAATCAATATATTTTTAAAAAGTTTGAAATATATATTATATTCCATATCCATGAATTCCCTACCTCTTCATAGAAGCAGGAAAGGGCATCTTCTCATATCTCTTTTTTGGAGCCATGCCAGTATTTTATGATTGTTTTCCAATTAATTTATCGAATTTTTGTTTTCAGCATTTACTACCATAAGCTTTCTTTATTATTAATTTTTATTTTACAATATTCAGTCTGACAAGATTCTGAGTTCCAAATTTTCTCTCCTTCCATTCTCTCCTCCCTCCCCAAGATGATTTTCAATCTGATATTGGCTCAACATACACATTCACATTAAAAATATTTTCACATTAGTCATGCTGCAAAGAAGAATTATAATCAATGAAATGAACTATGAGAAAAAAGAAACAAAATAAAAAGAGAGAAAATAGTATACTTCTATCTTATTTCTATGAATGTGGATAGCATTTTCCATCATGAGCCTCTTGGAGTTGTCTTAGAAGCTTGTAATGCTGAGAAGAGCCAAGTCTATTAAAGTTAATCATCACACAATGAGGCTGTAACTGTATACAATATTCCCCTGGTTTTGCTCATTTCACTTAGCATCAGTTCATGTAAGTCTTTCCCAGGATTTTGTGAAATCTGCCTGCCCATAATTTCTTATAGCATTATAGCAGTCCATTATATTCATATACCATAACTTGTTCAACCATTCCCTAATTGATGGGCATCTCCTCAATTTCCAATTCTTGGTCACCACAAAAAGAGCAGCTATGTATATATATAGATATAGATATAGATATAATCTATATATATATATATATATATATATAGATTATATCTATATCTATATATATATCTATATATATATATATAGATAGATAGATAGATATATGTCCTTTTCCCAATTCTATGATCTCTTTAGAATACAGCCATAGAAGAGATTGGTTGGTTGGTTGGTTGGTTGTTGTCCTTAATCTTCAAAGAGGACCAAAATGACATCACCATTGTAAAGTGAAATTTCAGTGTGTCCAACTGGGGCTGATCAGACCAATACAAGCTTGGAATACTTTAGCACAAGTTGGGCACAGATAGTCAGTGTGAATATTTGGGGTGGTTACTCCAAATTTGTGCATCCTACGTTTACTTTGTGCTGTCTCAATTCTGCTTTGCACAAAGAGCACAGAACCTTTCCTTATGTGGGCACACCATTCTGAGCAGTCCTGTGCCAGTGTCTCCCATGTTACACAGTCAAATCCAAAGTTCATGAGAGAGACATTAAGAGTGTCCTTGTATCATTTCTTCTGGTCACAATGTGACCAACTGCTCCATGCAAGTTCTCCATAAAATAATCTTTTTGGCAAACATACATTTTACATTCAAATAAATCTAGCCAGCCCATTGGAGTTGTGCTCTCTGAAGCATGTTTGAATACTTGGCAGTTAAGCTCAAGCAAGGCTCAGTGTCTCATACCTTATACTGCCAGGTGATCCTCAGAATCTTCCTAAGACAGTTCAGATGGAAGTGATTTCATCTCCTGGCATGACTCCGGTAGACTAGAAGTGGTATTGCAGGGTCAAAGGGTAAATATTTTTATAGTCCTTTGGGTATAATTCCAAAGTGTTCTCCAGAATGGTGGGATCAACTCACAGATCCAACAACAATGAATTAGTGTTCCATCTCTTCCACATCTTCTCCAACATTTATCATCTTCCTGTTTTATCATGTTAGTCAATCTGATAGATGTGATGTAATACTTCAGAGATGTTTTGATTTGCATCTCTCTAATCAATAGTGATTTAGAGTATTTTTTCATATGCCTATATGAATATATAGATAACATATATTCATAGCTTTAATTTCTTCCTCTGAAAACTGCTTCTTCTGATCCTTTGACCATTTATCAGTTTGGGAATGGCTTGTGTTTTTGTAAATTTGACTCAATTCTCTATATATTTTAGAAATGAGGCCTTTATCACAGATACTAGTTGTAAAAATCCTTTCCCAGTTTTCTGCTTCCCTCCTAATCTTGGTTGTATTGACTTCGTGCAAAAACTTTTCAATTTAATGCAATTAAAGTTATCTATTTTTCATTTCATAATGTTCTGTATCTCTTGTTTGGTCATACATACCTGCATTCTCCACAGTTCTAAGAAATAATCTATGCCTTACTCCCTTAGTTTGTTTATAGTATCAGCCTTTATTCCTAGACCATGTACCAGTTTGGGCTTCAGACAATAGTTCGGGGTCAAACAATAGTTTATGCCCAGTTTATGTTACACTACTTTACAATTTTCCCAGCAATTTTTCTTAAACACTAAGTTCTTATGCCAGAAACTGTGGGTCTTGGATTTATCAAACAGTAGATTGCTATAGTCATTGATTGCTCTGTCTTGTGTACCTAACCTATTCCACTGATCTACCCCTCTATTTCGTAGCCAGTACTCAGTGGTTTTGAAGATGGCTGTTTATAATAAAATTCAAGATCTATGTATGGTTAGGCCACCTTCCCTAGTTTTTCTTTTTATTAAATTTTTGTATTATTTTTCTAGCTCTATAATTTTTGGTAGTTTGATTGGTATGGCACTGAATAAACAAATGAATTAAGGTAAAATTATCATTTTTATGACATTAGCTCCATCTGCCCACAAGTAACTGATATTTTTTCAGATATTTAGATCTGACTTTCATTTGTGTGAAAAGTGTTTTGTAACTGTGTTCACATAGTCCCTGGGTTTGTTTTGTCAGGGAGACTTCCAAATATTTCACAGTGTCTACAGTAACTTTGAACAGAATTTCTCTTTCTATCTCTTGCTGCTAGACTTTGTTAGCAGTATATAGAAATGCAAATGATGTATGTGGGTTTATTTTGTATTCTGTAAGTTTGTTAAAGTTGTCTATTATTTCAAGTATTTTTTTTACTTGATTCTTTAGGATTCTTTAAGCATATCATCATATTGTCTGCAAAGAGTGATAACTTGGTTTTTTCGTTGCCATTTCTAATTCCTTCAGTTTCTTTTTCTACTCTTTTTGCTAAAGATAACATTTCTAGTAGCATATTGAATAACAGTGGTGATAATGGACATCCTTGTTTCACTCCTGAGCTTATTCCCATTCCATATAATGCTTGTTGATGGGTTTAGGTAGATAGTGCTTATTATTTTAAGGAAGGCTCCATTTATTCCTATGCTCTCCACTGTTTTCAATAGGAATGAATGGGTGATGTATTTTGTCAAAAGTTTTTCTGCATCTATTGAGATGACAGTAGGTATTATTGTTTTACTATTGCATTTAGTAGAAAAGTTTGTAGTATATTTCCATTCCATGTATTGTTTGTTTTTGGTTTATGTGTTTTAAGGTGTCATAAATGTCTTTCTCTGCTTATACTTTGTAGAGTTTTATTATAAATGAGTGTTGTCCTTTATCAGAGATATTTAGTGTATTTGTTGAAGGAATCCAGTGGTTTTATGCTATTTATGTTTTCAGTGTGCTCAGTTATGTTGCTTATATTTCTAATGTTGATACAACCTTGCTTTATTGAAGTAAATCCAACATGGTTATAATGAATGATTTTTTTCGATTATTTGTTATATTCTGATAAGATTTTACTGAAATTTTTAACATCAATAGTTATAAACGATATTGATATACATGTGTCCTTTGTTTTTTTCTTTCCTTTTTTAGGTGCTGAACTATATTTGTCTCACAAAATAAAATCTGGTAGGGCATTTCTCAGTTTCCTGGAATAATTTATTGATATTTAATTGCTATTTATGCGTTTAATATAATTCTCTCATGAATCCATCAAGATCAGACAGTTTTGGGAGCAGAGCCAAGATGGTAGAGTAGAAGGACAGACCTGTAAGAGTTTTCCCCCATAGCCCATAAAATACCTGTAAAAATGACTCTAAACAAATTATAGAGCAGTAGAAGACACAAAACGACACAATGAAAGAAATTTCCAGCCCAAGACAGCCTGGAAGGCTGACAGGAAAGGTCTATCACACCAGGTACAGAGCAGAGCACAGCCTAGCCTTGGTCATGTGCATCAGGGACTGGGCCAGAGAAGGCTTCAGGAGAAGGAATCCCAGGCAGCAGCTGTAGTTCCCAGATTGCTCAATCCATAAACACCAAAGGCAGCTTCAAAGGATAGTGAGAAAGCTCTTTCACCAAAGTGCAAAAGGAATGCAGTGTGGCACTGCCAGCAGCAGCCACTGCAGCAGCATTCACTTTTGGAGCCCTCAGCCTAAAGACACTGGGGGTATTGAGCCACTAATCTGGGTCTCAGCCCTGAGAGGCAGTGCTGGGGTAAGGAAGAGTACTGATGTGGTAGAGCTGGTAGAGGCTCTGGACAAGGAATTCTACTCCCAGATTCTGGGCAGAAAAGCTTGAGGTAGCTCCCAGACCAGAGCACAGAACAGGAGAGGAGTAAACTCTTCTCTCTTGATTGTGCCACCTTAGGGGAACTGAGAACATATAGGTCCCTAAAGTATATCCTCCTCTTGACTAAGGACTCAAAAGTCAAGTAACTGGCTGGAAAAAAAAATGTCCTGAAAAGGGGAAAAAATAAGACTATAGAAGGTTACTTTCTTGGTGAACATATATTTTCTTCCATCCTTTCAGATGAGGAAGAACAATGCATATCATTGGAGGAAGAAATAAAAGTCAAGGCTTCTGCATCCAAAACCTCCAAAATAAATATGCAATGGTCTCAGGCCATGGAAGAGTTCAAAAAGGATTTTGAAAATTAAGTAAGAGAGGTGGAAGAAAAATTGGGAAGAGAAATGAGAGCAATGCAAGTAAATCATGAAAAGTGAGTTAACAACTTGCTAAAAGAAATTCAAAAAATTGCTGCAGCAAATAACACCCTTAAAAATAGACTAACTCAAATGATAAAAGAGGTCCAAAAGGCCAATGAGGAAAAGAATGCTTTAAAAGCAACCAGACAGTTTTTTTTGTTGTTGTTGATAGTTCCTTTACAGCTACCTCTATTTCATTTTGTTCTGCTGGGTTATATAAGATCTCTCTATTCTTTGCTAATTTGCATGTAATATTTTTGAAGGTATTCTTCTCTTTAATATTCTCAGTTTTATTAATCATGTCTAGTAGGTTGTGATATTACTATTTTTATTTTGTTGTGAGTACTTGTCCACTTGATATCAGGATGTCTTTATTATCTTTTAATCAGCTTGGCTAAAGATTTATCATTGTTGTTAGTCTTTTCAAAGGACCAGCTTGTAGATTTATTTATCATTTCTCTAGTCTTTTTTGTTTCTGATATATCTATTCTACTTCAGTTGTTAATCTCCTATTTTGTGTTTATTTTGGATTTGCTTATTTGTTAACTTTCTAATTTGTAAATTTGTGTTGTCCTTTAACCCCTTCCTTATTTATTATTAATATGTATATTTGGAAATAAAACATTTCCCCTGAAGAAGGCATTGCTGTATGTCAGAAATTTGGTATGTTATTTAATAATTATAATTTTCCTTGACACAATTATTGTTTCTATGATTTCTTCTTTGACCTGTCTTTTACTTAGAATCTCACTGTAAAGTCTTCATTTTGGCATATGTCTTGTTTTGTGCCACCTGAATTGATTATTATTTTCATTATGAAATTGTTTGTAAAGGATATGTCTACTTCTTAACATTTATGTGTACAATTTCTGTGCCTTAATAAATGAACTTACTTTTGAAAAAATTCTATGTGGTATGAAGAAATACATATGTTCTTTAGTAGTCCCATTTAGAAGATGCCCTAAATCTTTTAGCTCGATTTTCTGCATTCATTTGTTCAATTTCATGTTTCCCCTTCTGTTTATCTTTCTGTTTAATTTGTCCAAAATAGAAGATACTGGGAGAAATTTGGGGGATATAAAAATGAAAGATCAATAAACATTTATATTTTTTAAATGTGGGTCAAGACCACAGTAATTACTCTATATATTTTTTCCTCAGTCAAACTTGTAAATTCTACCCATAATATTCATAAATTAATATTTTCAGTGTAGGTTTAAATCCCTTAAATAACAAAGCACATCCATTGAAACTTCAATGATTTATTGTATTTCTTTGGTTTCCTCAAAAATTTTATTTTTTTGTTCTTGTTGCTCAATGACTAGTAGTCAATAAAGGTAATTTTAACTAATAGACTAGCTTGCTGATTTGCAGACCTAATCATCTTAAACTGAGTCAATCATTATTTTATTATGGATAGTGTTGTACTCTAGTCTAGTTTATCCTGTGGGTCCAGGTTCCTAAAACTGCATCTCATTTTCCCCAGTGGTCTTCTTCTCATCTGACAAGCAGTTAGTGGAGACAGTTAGTTCTTAGAAAAGGCATTGAGATATGATAGTAAAAACAGTAGTTTTAAAAAATCCTTCCTCTAAGAATGTGGGACCACTTTCCCACAAAAACATACAGTATCAATAGGGAAGAGTAGGTACAGCTTAAACACGATGGCTTTTAGGTACATACATGAGTAATATGTGTGACAAAACAATGCACAACTCTAGTACTGCAGTGCTAGAAGTAAAAAGAGTCCTTTCTTCAGGGAGACATTTCTGTAGTTTAATTTTTGAATGTCAGGACCATATTTTGAGTTCATAATCAGATTCATTCTCTGCTGCCAGAAATTATGCTCTTTGAAGTTGTTTCTTGCATAAAGAAAATGTCTCATTTTATCTGTATGAGTTGAATATGTCTCTATTTCAACTATGATCTGAAAATTCTTAAAGTTACTCTTTTTCTAATAGATGGAGTGTCTCCTCAGGGAATAGAAACACATAAGTTCAGAGAGGTTCATCACCAGAAAATGGACTGGATCAAGCATTTTTCACTCATAACAATACTTTAAGTCTCCATTCCATATGTTTACAAGATGTGGATAGGTGCATAAATAAATGAAATCCCAGTTGTAAGTGTCAAAATTCCCTTTTTTGTACTAAATGTTGTGTTTGTTTCTAAATTCTCTCCCACTTTATCCTAAACATGCAATTAAATGAGCTATCCATCCCTATGCTTTGGATGCCTCCCTCTTCTTATATTCCTATTGGAATACTCTTCCTTCAAGGTCAAGGTCATGTCCTTAATCTTTATGAATCCTTCTCTATTCTCTTGTCACCCCCAGCACAACTATCAAAGAAAATACCAATATTTTCTCACATTTCCTCATAACTCTTTGGCTCTCAACTTTTTTCTTATTTTGTTATGCACTGCATTACATTTATGTTTTTTGCATGGCATATTTGCCCTCTTTACCTACACCCTTGGTTATAAACTGATTTAAGGAAGAGAAAAAAAATGATTTTTCATCTTTGTATGCAAAGTGCCTAGTAGAGTTCCTTATACATAATAAATGTTTAATCAAACTTCATTTAAAACATGCAACTCAGGGTCAAGTTTTCATTCCACTTCCTAGTATAATTCTTAGTGGCCCTTTTTTCTCCACCATATCAGAAAAAGTCCATGGAACTAGCATAGGATATGAGTTCAGTTAAGCCTTGAACACTAGTCCACCAGGTATTTCCTGATCAAATTCATAGATATTTAAAAACTCAGGAATCTAACCACAAACGTCTTTATTCTAACCCTCAGCTATTTTATGCTTGAAGAAATAGGTTGGTAATCTGTCACAGCTTCTCCTAGGGATTAACCTGAACTTCCTATGACTCCACACCTCTACCTTCTTGTCTTCCACATCACCTTATACTACCATCTCCCCCCAAAACAAAGAAAATGGAAATAAAACCAATATTTTTTTTAAATCGTCTTCTTGTTAATGGAAGACACTGTAATACATACCTGACTTGGCTAGGGAGTGAAAGCAGTCAGCACCTTTAAATTTCATGAGGTCCCCAGACAACACCTGCCAGCTTTGAAACCCATCAGCAAAGGTCAGTCTGACAATAAACATTTTTAAGTTCCTACTGTGTTATAGGATCAATGCTAAGAACTGGGGATACAAAGAAATATAAAAAATAGTCTCAATTCTGAAGAATCTTACATTCTAATGAGGAAGAAAATACACAGACAACTATGTACTAATAAGTTATATGCAGGAGGAACTGAAGATAATCAATAGAGAAAATTCACTAAGATTAAGAGATCAGAAAAGGCTTCCTGTGAAAGAAATTTTGGCTTGAAGATGAAGGAAACCAGGAAGTGAAGATGATAAAGGAGAGTATTGAAAGTATGGGGGATAGTACTTTAAAATGTCTATAGCTTGAGAGACGGAATGTCTCCTTTGAGGAACAGCAAGGAAGACAGTGTCACTGGATCACAGAATATGTGTTTGGGAGGGGAAGGGGTATAAACCTAGAAAGATGGAAAATATGTCATGAAGGTCTTTGAATGCCAGATGGGATTTTACATTTCATCGTAGAGATGATAAGGAGTCTATAATGTTTCTGCTACTAGAAAAGGAAAAGCTGTCTCTGGTATAGACCCATTCATGCCTCAGGAAGATTTGGTGATTTCCAGAAGAATAGTGCTTGATGCAGCAGCTATATATATAAGAGAGGCAGGGAGATTTGACTCTTGCCTGGCTGCAAAATCTCTTCCAGTGTTTCTTTATATGATGCATGTGAAGGTAAGACACTTCAGGAAAGTAGAGTAGGAGAGTTGAAGAAATGGGGCAAGACAGAAGGTGTGAAGTTTGGATTAGTCAATGAGAGTCTCAGCAGTTTCAGAAGTGTAGGGAAAGCTGCCCTCCATCTACCCCAATTGTTTCTTGCTTTTCAGCATCTCCACCCCTAGAGACTTCTAAGACCAAATACTCTAGTGAGAACATTCTGTCTTTGATTTAGCTGAGATATTATCTTTCTTTCAGATTGAAGAATTAATTTATTTTTCTGTATTCTTTTTTTCTACCTTAATCTGTATACTAGCTCCAATTTCAGTTCTACTCTTTATATAAAAGATGCACACTAGCTAATTGTGATCTATTCTAGTTAATAGTGTGTGTGAATGTGTGTGTGTGTGTGTGTGTGAGTGTGTGATAAAGGAATGGAAGTAAACTAACTTGGCCTTAAGTTGAGGTGATAAAATCTACAGGTTGTCCTGAGTTCAAATATGACCTTAAACTTTCACTAATCATATGACCCTATGTAAGTCAATTACCTCAGTTTCCTCAACTATATAATGGGGTTAATAACAGCATCCCCCAGCAGTATTGTTGTGAGGATCAAATGAGATAATATTAGTAAAACATTTAGCTCACTGTCTGACATATAGTTGGTGTTATATAAATACTTATTCTCTTTTCTTGCTTATGCTCATTGTCCATATCCAGTTGCCAAGTCCTATTCATTCTATCTCTAAAATATCTTTCACATATATATCCTTATACCACTTACATGGTCACCATGCAAGTTCCATTATCACTTTTATTTTTTTACTTTTGATTCTAAAGTTCCTAACATAGCACCTTGCAACAATAGGTGTTTAATAAATAATGCTTATTGATTTATTTTTTTTTACTTTATCTGGATTTGTGATTTCATTAGTATAGAGAAGGCCTGAGGAGGAAATTCCACTTATGCATGCAGATTGACAATTGTTCCGCAAGTTATATTTTTGCACACCCACTGAGGTTAAGTTATTTGCCCAGGCTTACATAGTCAATATCTGTCATGGAATTGCCTTGAATTCAGGTCTTCTACTAACAAAGAAGGATTTCTACATACTATGAATGAATTAATATGGTTCTATGAAAAGCACTGTGCCCAACTCTGAAGATTATGAGTAGAAAAGTGAAGACACTTCCTGTTCTCAAGGAACTCACATTTCAATGGTAGAGACAACAAATAAAGGAGATTTCAGCTGTAAGTCAAATGAAATAGTTCGCTGGTGCTTTGGGTTTAGCACCAAAACAGATATAGTACTTCTTTTATTCATGGTGTTTCCACTGATAAAATCATATCTATTTCTAATGTTGAGAAATGTGACCATGCTGAGGACTTCAGTTTTAAGAACTTATTTTTCTGGATCTTCATTAGTTATGGTTATTGAAGAGGCAGGGCCTGCAGACCCCAGAGAAACAGTTGCCTGATCATATTTCCAAAGGGGTTGCTTCTGTGATGAAGGCATTTGGGGCTGATCTGAAAACAGGTTATTTGCTTTAATTGAATTGGAGAGGGTGGAGAGAGAGAGAGAGGGAGAGGGAGAAGGAGAGGGAGGGAGGGAGAGGGAGAGAGAGAGAGAGGAGAGAGAGAGAGAGAGAGAGAGAGAGAGAGAGAGAGAGAGAGAGAGAGAGAGAGAGGGAGGGAGGGAGGGAGGGAGGGAGGGAGGGAGAGAGAGAGAGAGAGAGAGAGAGAGAGAGAGAGAGAGAGAGAGAGAGAGAGAGAAGAATGCAGCTGGATTCAGGGGAAACTTAAAAATCAGAGCTATCCAAAGTCAACTGCCTCAGCAGGTAATAATAAAAGCTGATATAAACAAAGAAGTCTAAGGATTGTAAAGTGATTTGCACATATTGCCTTACTATTATAGTTACCTTATGAGGTAGATAGTATTGTCATCCTTATTTTATAAATGAGAAAACTAAGAATTAGAAAGATTAGGGAGTTTGCCCTGGATCAATGAAGCTAGTAAATGGATGAGGCATATTTAAACTTAGGTCTTCTTAACTTCAAGTCTAGTGGTCTATTCATTGTGTAGCACTGACTCAAAGTGAATTTCCTAGCATTGGAGGTACTTATTTAGGTATTGGATTATTATTTGGAGAGATATTGTAGAGGAAATTCCTTGTGCAGTATGTTTCCTCATCTGTAAAATGGGGATAATATGAGTACCTAAGTCACAGTGTGGTTGTGAAGATCAAATGAAAAAATGTTTCTAAAGTACTTTGCAAACCATAAAACACAATATAAATGCTAGTACTATTATTCATCTAAATTAATCAATATGTATATGAGCAAATCAGTCTATTTGTGACTCTTTCTCTCTAATCCTCTTGGAAAGAGACTCTCCTTAATGTGCTAGCCAGCATTGTTCTGGGCATAATTGAATTGTCTGTAAACCACGTTGTAGTCAGCAGGAGTGAAAGATGAGATTAACTCTTGCTGTGAAGGTTGTGTCCTCATGCTCTGCCACCTAAGAAAAGTTCTGAAATACCAACCTCTTTTATGTGCTTCTGTCTTCAATGTCACTGAAAAAAGATCCTCAATTCAAAGTGTACAAACAGCAAGGACGAAGTTCTAAACAGTGTCCAATTGGGAGAATGATAGCCATACCAGTACTGTTCAAATAAAGTGGTGTGAACTCTTTCTCTCTCCACTAATAATGGGTACAGCCAGCCTCATTTTCTGCATGGGTTTCACAAAATCCAATATTTCTCTTGCTCAGTTATGGTTGCATAATGAAAAGAAAGAAGGAAGCTACAGGAAACAAAAGTTTCCTTTTTTAATGAAGCTGTTGAGGGTTATTTTTTTAATCGAAATTGACATGGCCATTACCATTTTGCTTTCTGTTCTGACACACACATCCCATAGCAACATGTACCTCTCCATAGCAACCTCTCCACTCCCCGTAGAAAGACAAGCTTGACAGTTAAAAATTCAATAAAAAGTACTTTTAATTAGATGATGACTAAGAATGGGTGACATACAAAAATATATGAAATCATTTTTTTAAATAGTAATGTAGAAGCATTCATTTAAAAATATCTACCAAATTCAGCCTTGTCTTTGAAAGACAAAGCACTCAACTACTGGGGAGTTGATATATTGATGTGAATATATGCTGCTCCCAAAAATAGTTTGCATTCTTAAAATTGGATCTCCTTAAAAACAACAACAACAACCAAGGTAAATGCTGATAAATTATACTTATTATAGACTACACTCAAATTTTATAATTGAAGGGAATTACTGCAATCCTCCTCTGATGCCTCATCATGACATGGAATTGGTAATTGGTTCTCAAGTGTTATATTGAAAGAATGAGAATATGGGCTTTCCTACCAAGAAGGAAAGTTTTTGTGTAGATAGATAACCTGTCTATCACCCAAGAATCAACTGCACCATGTTCAGAAAGACTAACCATGGGAATAACAATAGAGAAATTAATTTTGTATTGTTCATAGAGAAAGAGTAATAACAGTTCATACTCATGTGGTACTTTCAGGTTTACAAAAATTTTAGTTATAGTATCACATTTGGTCTTCATAAAACCACCATAAGATAGGTATGAGTATTATTACCATATTACAGATGATCAGTTTCAGAAATGTTGAGTGCTTTTCCCAGCTAATAAATATCTGAAACAGGTTTAGAGGGGAAACCAATACAAAAAGATCAAATGGAAGAAATGCAAATCAATCAATAATTGAAAACTTATTGATTTATCTCTCCCAAAAAAATGAAAGAAAAGAGAAAAAAAATAAGATTACAAAACTAGCTATGTGCAAGATATACATTTAAAAAAATACACACAGAAAGAAAATGATGGGCTAGAATAAAATTTGTTATATTTTAGTCAATTCCAAGTACACAGAATTCTAATTATGGTATCATACATTATTTCAACAATAAAAATACACAAATGTCTGGAGGGATTAGCAGAGGAAGTACATTATGCTTAAAGGCTATACAGACAATGAAACAGTATTAATATTGAATATAAATGCACAAAAAGCATAGAATCAAAATTCATAAATGGAAAGTTAACAAGATTGCAAAAAGACATAAATGATAACAAAATAATTGTAGAAGGCTTTAATGTTCCTCTTTCAGATAAATCTAACAGAGTTAAATAAGAAAGAAAGCATGATTCTGAACAGATTGTTATAAAGATTAGATTTGGGAGATGTGTGTTGTCTTCTGAATAGTAGCATTAAATAATGTACATATTTCTGAATGTCACATAATACTTTTATGAAAATTAACCATATTCTAGAACACAAAGATAAATCAATGTAAAAAGTTAAATGCACTAAACATATCCTTTACATATTACAATGCAATAAAATTAATAAATATATGAAGACAAGCAGAGGATACAGATTCAAGTAGAGACCAAGTGACAATGTCATGAATAATCACTGGGTACATGAGCAATAACTATAAAAAAGAATGAGACAGATGAGACAGAAAGCCAAATTTGAGAGATACAATTAAAACAGTGCTCAGAGTGAAATTTTATTTGTGAAAACAGGTTAATAAAATAGAAAAAAAAGTCACAAAAGCATACTCGTCAAAAAACAAATTCACCAAATTAATGAATCACCAAAAAGCACCAAATAAACAAATGTTATCTTTGGGTAAAGGTAGACAAACCCATAAAAATGATATAACAACCAAAAGCTTTTAAATAATACTAACTAGCTTATGCATTAGGTAACATAAATTTTATTTTGTTTTGCTTTTAGAGAAGAAGAAGGAAAACAAATGCCAAAATAAAACATGAGGAATGTGAATTTCTTCTGTCCTACTGTCCTATTCCACTCATAGATTTTCTGTTGAATGCCCATGGTAATGACTTTTCATGAATTCTAAGGATAAGCCTGTGAATGACCAAGTTCACAAGGGTCCATCAGTCAATGGACTAACAGCTTTTAGCAAAGGCATTTACGGAGATGTTACAGGAAGAACAGTTGATACAAAACATCCCTGCCCCACAAAAAACAACAACCTAGGCTAATTTTCCCATAAATATACATGGTGTATATGACAGCTATGTGGCACAATAGATAGAGCTCTGAACTTGGAATCAGGAAGATTTGAGTTAAAATTTGATCTCAGGCACTTACAAACTCTGTCACCCTGAACAAGTCATTTAACTTCTTTCTCACTTTCTTCAAATGGAAATAATAATAGCAACTACCTCACAGAATTTTTGTGAGCATTAAATGGGATAATATTTGTAAAATGTTTCTCACAGTGTTAAATGCATGGTAGGTACCTGAAGGATGTTTTTTTTCTTTCTCTTCCTCCTTCAATGAGAGGAGTTGGTTTAAAGAGAGGAAATGAAAAGAATTAATAGGAACTACTGCCTAAAATTATGTGATGGCAAAATGAAATATAAAAGTTATTGATTGTTACCTGTAAAGTTAACAAATTCTCAGATAAACAAAAATGGATTTTTTTTAAAAAGTTAATCCCAGAAAGCTAATCTGAGCAAAGCATAATGACATACCAGAGAGGAGAGGAGGAGAAAAGAAATTGACTGTTATATTAAAAGTAAACAGAATGAAATGTTTAAAAATCAACATAAATAGCTATTAAAAATATATACCAGGGCGGAGCCAGGATGGCGGAGTAGAAACACACACATACGTTAGCTCTGAACCAACAGCCCATAAAATGTCTGTAAAAAAGAACTGCCAATAAGTTCTGGAGCAGCAGAAGCCACAGAACAGCAGAGTGGACAAGGTGTCTGTTCCAGAGAGCCTGAAAACCTCTGGCAAAATATTCTTCACACTGTGGATGCAAAACAGAGCCCAGCCCTGCGTTGGCCACCCAGAGCTGAGAGGAGCAGATCTGAGCAGGGAGCAGATCCGAGCAGGCTTCAGGGACAGAATCTCCAGCAGCCACGCGGGTCCCTCCACCCACAGGTGACAAGGGTTGGTGAGAGGGTCTCTTTGGCGGGTCGAGAGGGGAGTGGGGTGCCCCTATAACTCAGGCCCCCTCGGGAGGCAGCAGCAGAGGTGGGAGCAGACAGGGGATCCCCAAGCAGGCAGGAGCCTGGATCCATTGTTGAAGGTTTCTAAATAAACCCCCTGAGGGAATTGAGCCCGTGAGGCAGCCTTGTCCCAACCTGAGCAGCTGAACTTAATCTCACGCTGACTAGCAGCCCTACCCCCGTGGAAGCCCTGAGGCTGGGGAGCAGCATTTGACTCTCAGACCCCAAGCACTGGCTGGGCAGATCTGGAGGCAAAGTGGGTGTGAAGAGGATATTCAGAAGTCAAGTCACTGGCTGCGAAAATGCCCAGAAAAGGGAAAAAAAACCAAAACTTTCTTGGTGAACAGGCATTTCCTCCCTTGCTTTCTGATGAGGAAGAACAATGCTCACCATCAGGGAAAGACACAGAAGTCAAGGCTTCTGTATCCCAGCCCACTCAATGGGCTCAGACCATGGAAGGGCTCAAAAAGAGCTCAAAAAATTTTGAAAATCAAGTTAGAGAGGTGGAGGAAAAACTGGGAAGAGCAATGAGAGACATGCAAGCAAAGCATGAACAGCAGATCAGCACCCTGCTAAAGGAGACCCAAAAAAATGCTGAAGAAAATAACACCCTGAAAAATAGGCTAACTCAATTGGCAAAAGAGGTTCAAGAAGCCAATGAGGAGAAGAATGCTTTCAAAAGCAGAATTAGCCAAATGGAAAAGGAGATTCAAAAGCTCACTGAAGAAAATAGTTCTTTCAAAATTAGAATGGAACAGATAGAGGCTAATGATTTTATGAGAAACCAAGAAATCACAAAACAAAACCAAAAGAATGAAAAAATGGAAGATGATGTGAAATATCTCACTGGAAAAACAACTGACCTGGAAAATAGATCCAGAAGAGACAATTTAAAAATTATGGGACTATCTGAAAGCCTTGATCAAAAAAAGAGCTTAGACATCATCTTTCATGAAATTATCAAGGAAAATTGCCCTAATATTCTAGTACCAGAGGGCAAAATAAATATTGAAAGAATCCACCAATCACCACCTAAAAAAGATTCAAAAAGAGAAACTCCTAGGAACATTGTGGCCAAATTCCAGAGTTCCCTGGTCAAGGAGAAAATATTGCAAGCAGCTAGAAAGAAACAATTCCAGTACTGTGGAAATACAATCAGGATAACACAAGATCTAGCAGCTTCTACATTAAGGGATCAAAGGGCATGGAATGGGATATTCCAAAAGTCAAAGGAACTAGGACTAAAACCAAGAATCACCTGCCCAGCAAAACTGAGTATAATATTTCAGGGAAAAAATTGGTCTTTCAATGAAATACAGGACTTTCAAGCATTCTTGATGAAAAGACCAGAGCTGAAAAGAAAATTTGACTTTCAAACACAAGAATGAAGAGAAGCATGAAAAGGTAAACAGCAAAGAGAGTCATAAGGGACTTACTAAAGTTGAACTGTTTACATTCCTACATGGAAAGACAATATTTGTGACTCTTGAAACTATTCAGTATCTGGGTACTGGGTGGGATTACACACACACACATGCACACGCACACACACATAGAGACAGAGTGCACAGAGTGAATTGAAGAGGATGGGATCATATCTTAAAAAAATGAAATCAAGCAGTGAGAGAGAAATATATGGGAGGAGAAAGAGAAATGGAATGGGTCAAATTATCTCTCATAAAAGAGGCAAGCAAAAGACTTTTTTAGTTTAGGGAAAAAGAGGGGAGGTGAGAGAATAACATGAAGTTTACTCTCATCACATTCCACTAAAGGAAGGAATAAAATGCACACTCATTTTGGTATGAAAATCTATCTTACAATACGGGAAATTGGGGGAGAAGGGGATAAGCAGGGTGGGGGGGATGATGGAAGGGAGGGCATGGGGAGGAGGGAGCAATTTGAGGTTGACACTCATGGGGAGGGACAGGATCAAAAGAAGTTGGAACTCAAAGTTGTTCCTAAAACTTTGAGTTCCAACTTCTTTTCCTCCCTCCCTCCCCACCCCCTCCCTTTGGAAGGCAAGCAATTCAATATAGGCCAAATCTGTGTAGTTTTGCAAATGACTTCCATAATAGTCTGTTTATTATCAATAGAAAAGCATGATTACTTGGAAAGGAAAACATAACACATGAAGAGAAAATAACTTTGATATGTTAAAAGAATGACAGAATTTGATGCATTAACGAATCTCTACTTAACTCCTATTAAGAACAGTACTCAAAAGAGAGAATAGAAGTAATGGGGGACAGGATAGGATGGAGGGAAATATAGTTAGTCTTATACAACATGACTATTATGGAAGTACTGTTCTTGCTACTAGGAAATGAGAAATACAGGTAAAGGGGTATAGAAAGTTATTTGGCCCTACAGGACAGAGGAGAGGATGGAGACAAGGGCAGAGAGGGATGATAGAGGAGAGAGCAGATTGGTGATGGGGGCAATTGGAATGTTAAGTGTTTTGGGGTGGGGGGAGGGGACAAGGGGGGAGAAAATTTGGAACCCAAAATTCTGTGAAAATGAATGTTAAAAAGTTAAATTAATTAATTAATTAAAATTTATACACACACACACACACACTCACACACACACACACACACACCCAGGAATTGAGGGAAAAGGCACTCTGCAACATTCTTTTTATAAGGTACAAATAATCATAATATTAAAACCAAGGAAAGAGAAATTAGGGAAAGTGATTTATAGTTCACTAAAAAAATGTTTAAAACAGAATCTTAGCAAAAATATATAGCTTATGTTAAAAAACCATTCACCATGACCTAGAATAATTTACTATAGGGATTTAAAATTCACAAACTGACCTATCTCAGTTTACATTCTTAAATCCTAATTGTTGACATGCAACTTAATCTCTAAATAAAACTCAGGTCTTATCTCTGAGTGATTTTCCAAAACCACTTTCAAAGAGGTTTAAGGTTGATGAGGTGGATTTCATGTGCCACTCTTTGGGCAAATTCCACTTTCCACATAACACCATCTCCAACTCAATCTCCAGATCTCTCACACAGGTTTAGAGTTGTCGAACTGAGTATATAATAGTAGCATTTTTCTTAGGTTTATAGATAAGCCTGTCAATGGCTACTCTTATTACTGCAGCTCATGAGACTCCATCAATGTGTTTACCATGAACAATTAGACAGCAGATTTAATGAATTTTTATCAAAGATATTTACTAAGATATTGTAGTAAGAACAGCTAGTACAAATAAGTCTCTACAAAAACAAAACAGAAGAAACAATTTAGCCACCTAGGACACATGGAATTCATGTGAAGAATAGATGTAAACTTAGAGTACAATGTCAGTGAGTCATACTTCTAGCAATTATTTAAGTCACAACCACTAGTACTTTATGACCTAGAAATCATTTCTCTTTTTGAAGAGTCAGCATAAAATTCCACTTAGGTACATTGTCACAATTAGGATGACAACTCAACAGAGTACACTCCTTCCTTGAATTTATAGCCAACTCTCTTCTCTCAAAATAAAGTCACACTTTGAAACAACTTTCCCCCTAATGTGATTTTCTTTATGTGTATTTATCTCTGCTTAAGCGTGTTTTTCTGTTCCCAACCAGATGTAATTTCCAATAATACTGATATATTCAACAGTACAAATTTGGGAGGGAATGAGGGGATAAAATCACCCCTCTATCCTGTAAGGGGTATCCCTTCTGAATTTGGATTGGATCTGTTTTTATGGATAGTTCCAAGGAGTATGACTAGTATATGGTGTCAATTGTTTTCTTCCAGTGGCCAAGACCTTATAATCCTCTCCAGTTGATAAAGGAGTTATTCATACTTTGTTGTGGAGATTTGACACACAGTCTTGATTACTTGTCAGTATCTCATGACTCCAGTATTCCACAGTTGCTACACTGAGTTGGGGGCCTTATCTATTTCCCCCTGGGAAATAGATAAGAATCTTAAATAGGTTTCTTCAGTGCTTTCCTTGCCACCAAATTTAAACTTGATATCCAACATTTGCAAACATTTGAGTACTTCAACTTAGGAAATTTGCATTTTCAATGTACCACTAATATCCAAAACACACCCCCAGAATATCTCTAGGAGTTAAGTAGAGATTCGTTAATGCATCAAACTGTCATTCTTTTAACATATCAAAGTTATTTTCTCTTCATGTGTTATGTTTTCCTTTCCAAGTAATCATGCTTTTCTATTGATAATAAACTTAATTTTCCATACAACAGCATGCTCACTGGCCAATTGTACTAAAGTCATGTTTCATAATTTTAGCCCATTTCTAAACTGGCATCAGATAACTTCCCAAAGAAGAGAGTGTTTCATCCCACACCAGTCTCCTAAGAGTGTCCATATTCCATACTTTCTTATTCAATATGGGTCTAGACTTGGTTTTGGAATTCCTGGTCAAAAGCACAGCTCTTAATAACTAATTTCCAAGATTATTCTCTTCCCAGGATCTCAGGATCTTGGAAAGTTCCACCATTTCAGGTGTTTCACAAAGGATAGCAGTTTTGTGAACTTTGTCCTTCTTAAACAAATTCCCAATAACATTATCCTGTATTTTCCCCAAAGATTCCATAGCCATATTTATAAAATATGTTCACTGGTATCCACATCATAGCCCACTGATGCCTCCAAAATCAACAGTACTTGCTGAATGTATATATTTATTAATAGAATACTGATGAGGACTGGAGGTGGGGTGAGGTTAAGATCCCTGCAAAGAATGGAATACCAGAGGCAGGTCACTTGGAATGAAAAGGCTAGAAAAAACTCTTTCCAGGAAAATCATGATGACATGTGATGGAAATATATTGGAGAACATTCTGTAACTAATAGTTCTTGGCTTAGCCTAAGGGTATGTTGGGGGTTCTTTCTATTTACTTTTCAGTTGGAACTGTGAGTAACTTTATACAAAGTTTAGTCAGATCCAATCACCTCGTTTTGATGAATTCTTACCTGGTAGATGAAGGCAATTCTTTCATGCTTAGCAATCTAGTGAAACAACATGGTTTAAGGGTAAAACTATATTTCCTCCTTTATTCTCTGAGGCCTTATGGCCCCTCAGAAATGAGCCTGGGTCCTTGACCTTTTAACGTATTCTATTTCATTCTAGGTACAAATTGTAAAACCTGTGACTTTGTAAGTTCAAAAATCGGCAAAGCATCTGTGAATTCCATTGTTCCAAAATTTGAGTTTGTAGCCATTGTTACATTGATGCCCAAAGACATAAAGAGAATGGAGCCTTGCTCAGCATTTCATTCTCTTAAAATTTGGGTATTGCAGTCAGTGGAACAGTTTTGCTCTAAGGAGGAAGTAATTCATTATTACATCTTTGGAACACAAGCTTAGCAGACACCAGCAGCAATTCTACATTTGAACTTGAGTTTAGTGACATCAATGCTTTGTAGTGACTGAATTAATACTCTGCCACATTTCCTTCAACCAGAGATCAAGATATTACAGAGGAGATAAATCCTTGTGGTGTTGGGGGAAAGATCTGTAGATTTGTATATGAGGGAAATAACTATAAAACTTGTATGCTAATTACTTGGCCCTTAAATAAGAGAGAGGGAGGGGGGCAAAGCAAAGATGGCAGAGTAACAGCAAGTAACACTCCTGCCAAGCCCATTCTAATGCCTGTAAAAAATGTCTCTAAAGAAATTCTGGAGATGCAGAATCCATAGAATGATGAAGTGAAACAAATCTCCAGTCCAAGACAGCCTGGAAAGTCACCAGGAAATGTCTATTGCACCATGCTGGGAGCAGAGTGCAGTCCAGTGTGGGCCATGAGTTCACAGACGGGACCCGAGCAGGCCTTGGGGGGACTGAATCTCTCACACCTGTGGTGGGTTCCATACTTCATGACCCAAAAAAGCTGAAGACAAATTGGAAGGTCCATGGAAAAACTAGTGCAAGAGAGTGGAGTGGTCCATCCTGAGCCCCAGGATGGCAGAGGGTGGAGGGGGTGGATGAATCCACAGCAGCAGAAGCAAGGACAATCATAGCTACTGTTGCTGGAGCTCTAGGCCCACAGACTGCAGGGGGATCCAGCAGCTCACAGTACACACCTACCCCCACTGGAAGCAGAGAACTACTTTGACAAAGAGCTCAAAAGCCAAGTAGATGGCTGGGGAAATGAGCAAGAACCAGAAAAAGAACCAGACTACAGAACCTTACTTTGGTGACATGGAATGCCAAAGTATGCAAACAAAAGAAAACAAAGTCAAAGCTCCTACATCCAAAGCCTCCAAGAAAAATATGAATTGGTCTCAGGCCATAGAAGTGCTCAAAATGGATTTTGAAAATCAAGTAAGAGAAGTAGAGCAAAAATTGAGAAGACAAATGAGAGTGATGCAAGATAATCATGAAAATCAAATCAGCAGCTTACTAAAGGAGACTCAAAAAAATGCTGAAAAAAATAATACTTTCAAAAATAGACTGATCCAACCGGCAAAAGAGATCCAAAAAAGCAATGAGGAGAAGAATGCCGTAAAAAGTAGAATTGATCAGATGGAAAAGGAGATCCAAAAGCTCACTGAAGAAAATAATTCCTTAAAGGTTATGATGGAGCAGATGGAAGCTAGTGACTTTTTGAAAAATCAAGAATTATAAAACAAAAGCAAAGGAATGGAAAAATAGCAGACAATGTGAAATATCTCATTGGAAAAACAACTGACCTGTAAAATAGATCCAGGAGAAACAATTTTAAAATTGTGGGACTACCTGAAAGCCATGATCAAAAAAGAGCCTAGACATCATCTTTCATGAAATTATCAAGGAAAACTTCCCTGATATTTTAGAACAAAAGGGTAAAATATATATTGAAAGATTCCACCAATTATCTGCTGAAAGAGATCCAAAAAGAAAATTCCTAGGAATATTGTAGCCAAGTTTCAGAGTTCCCAGGTCACGGAGAAAATGTCATAAGCAGTCAGAAAGAAACAATTCAAGTATTGTAGAAATAAAATTGGGATAATATAAGATCTAGCAGTTTCTACATTAAGGAATCAAAGGACTTGGAATATGACGTTTCAGAAGTCAAAGGAGCTATAAATAAAACCAAGAATCACCTACCCATTAAAACTGAGTATAATACTTCAGGGAAAAAATGGTCATTCAGTGAAATAAAGGACTTTCATGCATTCTTGATGAGAAGATCAGAGCTGAATAGAAAATTTGCCTTTCAAGCATAAGAATCAAGAAAAGCATCAAAAGGTAAACAGGAAAGAGAAATCACAAGGGACTTACTAAAGTTGAACTGTTTATATTCCTACATGGAAAGATGATATTCATAAGTCTTGAGACTTTTCGCAGTACATACAGAGATGCTTGATGAGTTGAATCGGAAGGGATGATATCTAAAAAAATAAAATTAAGGGGTGAGAGAGGAATAGATTGGGAGGAAAAAGGGAGAAATGGAATGGGGCAAATTATCTCTCATAAAAGAAGCAAGAAAAAGCTTTTTAAATGGAGAGAAAAGGGGGGGAGCTGAGAAGGGGAGAAGTGAATCTTACTCTCATCACATTTTGCTTAAATAGGGAATAACATGCACACTCATTTTGGTATGAAAGTCTATCTTACATTGCATGAAAGTAGGGAGAAGGGGATAAAGGGATGAGGGGGAAGATAGAAGGGAGGACAAATGGGAGGAGGGAATAATTAGAAGTAAATACTTTTGAGGAAGAACAAGGACAAAAGAGAGAATAGAATAAATGAGGGACAGAATAGGATGGAGAGAGATATAGTTAGTATTTCACAATATGACTGCTATGCAAGTGTTTTGCCTAACTACACATGTATAACCTATATTGAATTGCTTGCTTTCTCAGCGGGAATGAGTGGGGAGGGAGGAAGGGAGAGAAGTTGAAACTCAAAGTTTTAAAAATGAATGTTAAACACTGTTTTTACACATAACTGAGAAATAAGAAATATAGATACTGGGGTATAGAAATCTATATTTCCCTACAAGAAAAGAGAGAAGATGGGAATAAGGAAAGGGAGGGGTGTGATAGAATGGAGGGCAGATTGGGGTGGGGTGATCAGAATGCATGGTTTTTTGGGGTAGAAGGATGGGAGAGATGGGGAGAAAGTTTGAAATTCAAAATGTTGTGGAAATGAATGTTGAAAACTACAAATAAATAAATCAAATAAATAAATAAATAAGAGGGAACATTATTGGAGAGGATTCAAGGCAATGACAATGAAAAGCAATACCCACAAACTCTTCAATGCATTTTGATGGGGGAGATGTAACAGATTGGCCTGGAGAGAGTGGGGTCAGAGTGCACAAATTATATGCAAAATATTTACTCAAGACAAAAATATATATTACACAAATAAAAAATAATCTCTGCGACATTTCTGAAAAAGTACAATTTTATTTCTTCATCACCATCATTAAATCATTCCTAATCCTCAAGTAATTTTGGCAATGAATTTCTTTGTTTCAATGTGGGTCAGGTATGATAGAACCAGAATGAGAGAGTTCAAGACTTCAGTATTCTATCTTCATAAAAACTCTTCCTACTATTATTGGCTATTTCATTGATCATTCAGCTGCTCATGCTATCCATACATATTGTTCTGAAATATACTTGCTACAGTCATGATTCATCACATCCAGCCATGGTCATCATTCACTGATTTGTCAGCACAAAGAGTTTCATCCCTTTTGTCTTCTCTAAGCAGGACTCTGTGCTTTATGTAATACCTCAAAAAAAAAAATGCTTATTCTGATTATTCTCAGAAATCTCCCTTATTGACCCAGTCACAAATTTGTCATGGGCCTCTATATTCTATAACTTATTTTCCCTTCTTTAAATTCACCCACACACTCTTCTCAATGCAATTAATCTGAACTTTTCTGAGCCTAGACAATCTTGGAAATATGCTTCTTTGCCATATTAGTCCACACTTGTTATATTTATCTATAACCTTCCCCTGAATGATAAATCTAATAATGCTTTCAAAAAAGGAAATTAGCTTGGCTTAGAACCTCTTTCTCAGAAAGACATGCTGGCTCTTTGTGATCATATATTTTCTTAAATATTTGCTCAATATATCTTGAATAATAATATTTGATTTTAGAATTTATTTATCCAAAAAGCCAAAGACAAGTTCACTGGCCTCAAGTTTTTAAACTCCATTCTCCCTTTTTCCCTTGAAAATTAAGATAGCATATTCCCTTCTCCAATTCTGGGACACCATCCCATTCTTTATGATGTTTTAATGATTACTGAAACTCTTTTAACATGGAAGTTAAGTGGACTTGTGAATGAAATCTAGAAATACATGTATTGCAATACAATTTTGACTCTGGAGACCATTCCAAAATACTTGAGTAGTTACAGTTGCTCAGAGATGATGTTTCTAGTGCCACAGAAATTTATGAAGGTAATATCATAAGGGATCTCAGTAACTGGAGTGAGTTCCCACATTGTGGGAGTATCACCATCATGTATTTAATTATTTATATCAATCATACTAAGAACAATGTACTTAATCCCAATTTGTGGGTTTCCATTAGCTCACTGCTCCTTCTCTTGATTCCCACAGGTACCCCTTTACAATAACAATTGCTCATGAATTCATAATTTTGTTTTTTGGTTATTTCAGTGATTTGCTTTTTATTTCATTGATGCTTAGACAATTTTTTTTTTCAAACTGGTTCAGGATGACCCTCACGGTTCCTGGCCAAAAGAGAAACAGTTACTATTTACATTCACTCTGAGCCAGGAAAGACAAAAATAAAGCCATTAAGTGATGCTTGGGCAGGGACCTATTGTTGTCCAATGTCTGAGATGCAGAGTGAAATAAGTTTAAAGTTTGTTTTTGGAGGAGAGAGAGAGAGAGAGAGAGAGAGAAAGAGACAGAGAGACAGAGAGGAAGGAAGGAAGGAAGGAAGGAAGGAAGGAAGGAAGGAAGGAAGGAAGGAAGGAAGGAAGGAAGGAAGGAAGGAAGGAAAAAAAGGAAGGAAGGAAGGAAGGAAGGAAGGAAGGAAGGAAGGAAGGAAGGAAGGAAGGAAGGAAGGAAGGAAGGAAGGAAGGAAGGGAGGGAGGGAGGGAGGGAGGGAGGAAGAAATTCAGCCAGTAAATGTCATGTTAACTGGGCAACTTTCATCCTGAACCAGTTTCATATTTATTTTTTTAATTAAAGGGGCCATCCGTTGATTCACTTCTTAAAGAGGCCTATTCGTTAAATGGGTTTTACCTCATTCAAAGAGAGAACCTGAAAAGGCCTTAGGCTAAAAGTGTTAAGGTCTCCCATTGCATACTGGGCCATCTCCAGCTGTCTTGATGGATATCTGGCCACTGGACCAAGATGGCTCTGGAGGAGAAAGTGAGGCTGGGGACCTTGCAAAGACCTCCCTCACTCTAACAAATGTCAATGGCAAGTCATTTCATCATCTCTTTGATGTCATGGTACTCTTCAAAAACAAAAGACAAACACATTATTATATCTACCTCTTCCCAAATTTTATTAAAATTCTTAATTTCTTTCTTCTTTATTTTTGATTGTTATCTAGTTGAAAATGGACACACTGACAAGTCAAATTATTATAGTTTAATATATATATTTTTCCCATGTGTGTTCAGTTTTATTTTAAGTAATTAGATGTTATTCCTTTTGTTTTATGTGTGCATCCATATTTGTGTACATTATTGGTTTTACTTTTAAGCAAAATTTAGATTTCTTGTGTATCTTTAAATCTTGTTTAATTTTACTGTTACTTTGTCTGAAATCATGATTGCTTTGAAAAATTTCCCTAAAGCATAATAAATCCTCTACAAATCACTAAATATGTCTGTCTACTTTTATATTTTGAGTTTGTTTCTTTAACAACATACTGTTGGATTTTACTTTCAATTTATTCTGTTACTTTCTTCCAATTCGTGAGTGAGTTTATACCATTCATATTCATTGCTATGATTGATTACTACCTTTTATCATGATATCTCATACCTTCCCCTTTTACCTCTGTCTCTCTTCACTACAATGATCAAAGGCATAGATAGAGAGAAATAATCTGATTAATGGAAGTTTATAATTGAAAGAGTCTGTTCTTATTTTTGTATCCCTCCTTTCTTCACCAAGACTTGCCTTAAGATTTAGATGTATGCTTTCTTTCTCTCTTTTTTATCATTGCCAAATGATTGCTCATCAAGAGTTTAAGTTTCTTTTGCTTGTGACCCCTTCTCTTCTTCCTCATTTGTTCCCAATTGTATCAATTTTCTTTTACTTTGTGTTTTTTCTTTTAAACCCAACAATATAGAACAAGACCAAACTCATGCCTCTGTTTGTCCTATTTGACACTATAAATCTTGAAGACATTGCTTTTCTGATGTGATGCTTGTCCCTTTCCTCTCTAGTAATATGTAACCGCTTCATTATCATTTAACTTCTTCCAATTGCTCAAATGCATTTACTTTTCTAAGTTTTTTTGACTCATATTTTCTTTGTTCACATTTCAAAGATTCTATTCAGTTCTGATCTTTTCATCAGAAATCCTTTAAGATACTGAATTCTATCAAAAGTACTATTTTTTCTTTCATAGAACTATATTAAATTTTTCAAGATGTTATTCTTGTTAGCCTTTATTTTTTTTTTACTTTCTGACATAGTACTTTGCAAGATTTTCTCAAAATCAAGTATTTTATGTCAATACTTGTTTATGAATGGTTGCAGATGCCTTGTACTTGAGTTCTCTTGCTTATTGAAGTACTTTCCCTTTGATTTGAAAGCTCTCAATTTTGGCTATGGCATTCTTGAATATCATTTCTTCCAGGAGATTATCAGCATATTCTTTATATTTTCATTCCCCCTCCCTTGCTTCTAATAGATCTGTACAGTATTCTTAAAATATGATGCCTAGGTTTTTTTGTTTATCACCTTTTTTCAGGAGATCAGATGAATCTTAAATTGTGTCTCCCCACCTGTTTTTCAGGTAAGTTTAATTTAAAATAATACTTGACTTTCTTTAAATATTTTTTATTTGATGGATTCATATATTCTAACTCATTGAATTTTAGTTTTCAGAGAGTCTGCTACATGAATAAGGTTTTTCTCCTCTTCTAAGCTGTTCATTTCCTTTTCTGTTTATTCTTTCCAAATTAATTTTATTTCAATTTTTCTTTCGTTACTATTTTTCTTTACTTTTTCCAGCCATTATTGCTATCTTTGTCAGTCAGCCAACCATTGGCAATCATTGAGTAAAAGCTCATTAGGTTCCAGACACCATAAAAAGCACTGAGCCTACAAATACAGACAGTAAAGCAGCCCCTACTTTTAAGGAGCTTACATTCTAATGGAGTAAGATAGCACTTAAAAGAACTGGAAATGGTGAGGAACCCAACAAATGGTCATGTTAAAGAAAGTCCATTGTAGCCTGAAGAGTAATGAAGATGACTCACTTGGAGATCCTCTTTAAATAGGGTTTCTGGGAGAAGTCATATATTCAGAGAGAGAGGCCATTAGACGGAAGAACACTTTCAATGTTTGAATTCCAGGTCTGAAGTGAGCTTTCAGAATAAACAGCTTTTGGGGACAAAGTATAGAAAGTCTAGACTATATCCTGAGGAGAAATGAAGACAAGTGATTTTTCTTATCTAAGGCTCTATTTGTAGTTTTTATGGGGCTGGTCTGTTTGGGAGTTGCTTTTTGGATTACTGCTAATTTGTGGTATTGCTTTGTTCAGTGTCTTCTTTTGCTTATTCATATTTTAAGCTTTAGTTTTTAAATCAGGATCCTATATTTGAGTTAGTCTTTCCTGGAACATTTAGATGGGGTCAGGTAAGCATTGTTCTGTCTTGTTTCTTCAGTAACCTAGGTGGCATTGATGTTCTTGATCTTTATGTGCCGACTGATATACTCTGTCTTAATATTTGGTTTCCATTTCTCTCTTGGTAGTTCACTGTGGAACCTGACCTGATACAGTATCTGTCTTTTTCTCCAGCTCCAAAATTGGGATTTTGCTGCTTGTCTGGTTGCTAGAAATTATATTAGCCCTAACCACCATGAAAAACCTCACTGCCACTCATGCCCAGGGATGGAGTTGACTCTGTCACCCTCTCTGACTCCCAGAACTCTTAAAAAGGCATATCTGGACCATGTATGCTTGTGTAGTGCTCTGTATGGATTGACTCTTGCCGCTGCTGCTATCCTTATTAACCAGTGTTGGGATCTGGCTTTAGGTTTTTAAATATTGGAACTCATACTGAACTGCATTGCTCTGTTCCTGCTGCTGATTGACTTAATGTCCATTTATTAGACCTCTGGCATGTGCTGCTTTTTTGCCTCTAAAGGTTTTCACATTTACCTGTTCACCCACAGAATTCTTTGGTGCAGCTCTTCTCCACACCTATGCTAGCTTCTACTAAAGTTGGCTTCCTTTATGCAACCATCTTACTACCCTCGCCTGATTTTTTTGTGTTATTCTAGTCTAGATGGAAGATTTTCAGTTTTTTATTGGTGGGTGGATAAGAAGAAATCTCTTTCACTGGTATTTTTGAGGTCTTTTTCAGATATTTTTGGATGTTTGAGATATTTAGTATCTGTGACGAAATCAGTGACCTTTGTCACATTGTCATCTTAAGTGGAAGTCATGGAATTTATATTGTACAGATGGTTATGTAGACAATCTCTTTCAATAATAAATGATTTTAAGGTTGTAAAAATATTGCTTTCTTTATGACACAGTAAAACTCATTATCTATACTTTGCAAGATCCTCCTTAATGACTCTATTTCCACTCATTTCCCAATCCAATCTGTCTTTTCCATGTTATCAGATCAATATTTTCTTTACATTGAATACCTGGGACCACTTCCCAATTTCTCTGTGCATCCTTCAGGCAATGTTACCCTTATTTCAAGTTATTCTGCTTGTATTTCTAACCATAGAACATAGCCCTCTTAAATGATGTGTTTAATTTTTCTAGGTAGACAGAAGACACAATTATTGTAGTTCAACAGCCATGAATTTAATGAAATAATGATAAAAAGGAAAGCAATAGCATATTATCTCTATAATTTGGAATAGTGTCATTCTTTCTTCTACACATACACACACACACACACACATATATATATGTGTATATATATATGTATATGTATACATATATATATATACACATATATATATATGTATATATACATAGGTGGGGGGGTGTGACCAGCAAGGAGCTGACTAAAAGCATTTACTTGAAGCAACATGAATTTACCAAGAACCCCCTATGTGCTAGATACTAGTAATGAAAAGACAACATAATAAACTTCACCTTCTAAAAGTTTATATTTTACTCTCTTACGTATATATCTGTTCAAAATCCAGCAAAGCATCCTCATGACTACAACTAGAGTTCAAATTTTTTTTTAATGTAATTTAAAGTAAAAGTGATTAGAAAACATTTTGGTTGCATCTCATCTTTGACTTGCTTTGTAATTAACAAAACAGCCCCTCCCCATCTCTCAGCTCCCTTGCATTTTCATTTGCAAAAATACTGTGTAATAATAAATCGCAAGCACATCATATAACATATTTCAACAATATGCTTTATTTCAAGAGGTTTCTTAGCTACAATAGCAATTCTGAGGTCCTGTTAAGTTCATTAAAATTGAATTTCATTGGTATCACCACTGTGAGTTGCCAATTCCTAGGTCTTCTTTGATCCATATAATTATTGGAAAGAAAAGCTTGTTTTACACTTAATGCTATAGGCAGACTTGGCAGTTTTACATTTTTGACAAATTGATTGTTGACGCTTTTCCTTTATTCATTATGCATTTCATAGATGAGGTCAAGTTTAACCTAAGCATCCATTGTCATTATTTCTATGAAACCTTCCTTTTGTTGTCTTCAAGATGCTGCTTCCAGAAATAGACTGGACCTGTGATTTCACTGATATGAGGAAGTTCCTGGTAAAGAAATTCCCTTTTACTAATGCAGGGGAGGACTTCATCTGCAAATTTTAGTCTTAAAGATTAAGCAGAGTAGTGAGTGGTTAAGTAAATTGCCCAGGGTCATATAGCTAACATTTGTAGGAGATGGGAATTGACCCCAGGTCTTCCTGGCACCAAGGCCACCTCTCTATCCACTAAGCAATGCTATTTTAAGGCAAAGGGGAAAAAAAGCCAGTAGAATCAGGCAATTATAGAAAGAAAGCTCACAGATAACTTGGGTATGGAAGGGTTGTAGGTTATTTGTTCTAATGTTCCATGTCACTTTAAGTAGGAATTCATTCATCACTAATTATAAATTATATTTATAAACTGATTTATAGTTTACAAAGTACTTTATCTTCCACTAATTCATTCAAACTTCCCAATACCCCTCAAAGATAGGCAGAGCAGGTATCATTAACGCTATGAAAATCACACAGTTTGCCAGAGTTGAATTGATATTACTCTGATATCAAATCCACTATGTTTTGTGTATGGTCTTAAAGATATATGAGAGAGTTATGGGAGTCAAACTCATGCTTTCTAATATCCAGATTACTGCTTTTTTGTATTACAACAAGCTGCCAGTGAAATCTTTCCATTTCTGCAGGAAATTCTAGTGTGCTAAATACAACTCTACTCTCTATCCAGAATTTGAGCCCCTTAAACTTCAAGTTCCCTGTTAGGAGTCCTAGCATATTTTATAAAAACATCCAAAGAAATTGCACTCTTTCATTGGTATGCCAAAATGTAATTTGCTATATTTGCAGCTTGTGGGCCCCCCTTTTTTGGATTCTATTTTCTTTCCTCTTTTGTCCCTATTCCTTTTAAGTTATGTTAGCAATAGGGGGAGGAGCCAAGATGGTGGAGTAGAAAGACACAAATATGCTAGCTCTGAACCCACAGCCTATAAAATACCTGTAAAGAAAAGCTCCCAACAAATTCTGGAGCAGCAGAAGCCACAGAACAAAAGAGTGGATGAGATTTCTGTTCAAGAGAGACTTGAAAACCTGATGCGAAAGGTCTGTAGCACACTCGACCAGAGTGGAGCCCAGCCCTGCCTTGGCCGTTATGCACCAAGAGGAGCCTATACCAGCAGGTTTCAGGGACAGAATCTCCAGCAGCCACCCAGGTGCCTCCACCCATAGGTGACAAGGGTCGGTGAGAGAGTCTTTTGGGGTGGTCAACAGGGGAGTGGGGTGTCCCTGTGGCTGGGGCCCTCCCTGGAGGAAGCAGCAGGCCAGCAGGGAACAGGGGCTCCCCAAGCAGGCAGGGGCCCAGATCCATTGTTGAAGGTCTCTGCATAAACCCCGTGAGGGAACTGAGTCCCATGTGGTGGCCCTGCCCCCACCTGAGCACCTGAAATTAATCTCACACTGAATAGCAGCCCTGCCCCTGCCCAAAGCCCTGAGGTTGGGAAGCAGCATTTGAATGTCAGATCCCAAGCACTGGCTGGGTGGATCTGGAGGCATGGTGGGGGTGGAAAGAAAACTCAGAAGGCAAGTCACTGGCTGGGAAAATGCCCAGAAAAGGGAAAAAAAAATAAGACTATAGAAGGTTGCTTTCTTGGTGAACAGATATTTCCTCCCTTCCTCTCTGATGAGGAAGAACAATGCTTACCATCAGGCAAAGACACAGAAGTCAAGGCTTCTGTATCCTACACATCCAAAATAAATATACCATGGGCTCAGGCCATGGAAGAGCTCAAAAAGGATTTTGAAAATCAAGTTAGAGAGGTGGAAGAAAAGCTGGGAAGAGAAATGAGAGAGATGAAAGAAAAGCATGAAAAGCAGATCAACACCTTGCTAAAGGAGACCCCCAAAAATGCTGAAGAAAATAACACCTTGAAAAATAGGCTAACTCAATTGGCAAAAGAAGTTCAAAAAGCCAATGAGGAGAAGAATGCTTTCAAAAGCAGAATTAGCCAAATGGAAAAGGAGGCTCAAACTCTCACTGAAGAAAATAATTCTTTCAAAATTAGAATGGAACAGATGGAGGCTAATGACTTTGTGAGAAAGCAAGAAATCACAAAACAAAACCAAAAGCATGAAAAAATGGAAAGTACTGTGAAATATCTCATTGGAAAAACAACTGACCTGGAAAATAGATCAAGGAGAGACAATTTAAAAATTATGGGACTACCTGAAAGCCATGATCAAAAAAAGAGCCTAGACATCATCTTTCATGAAATTATCAAGGAAAACTGCCCTGAGATTCTAGAACCAGAGGGCAAAATAAGTATTCAAGGAATCCACAGATCACTGCCTGAAAGAGATCCAAAGAGAGAAACTCCTAGGAACATTGTGGCCAAATTCCAGAGTTCCCTGGTCAAGGAGAAAATATTGCAAGCAGCTAGAAAGAAACAATTCAAGTATTGTGGAAATACAATCAGGATAACACAAGATCTAGCAGCTTCCACATTAAGGGACTGAAGGGCGTGGAATAGGATATTCCAGAAGTCAAAGGAACTAGGACTAAAACCAAGAATCACCTACCCAGCAAAACTGAGTATAATACTTCAGGGGAAAAAATGGTCTTTCAATGAAATTGGAGACTTTCAAGCATTCTTGATGAAAAGACCAGAGCTGAAAAGAAAATTTGACTTTCAAGCACAAGAATGAAGAGAAACATGAAAAGGTAAACAGCAAAGAGAAGTCATAAGGGACTTACTAAAGTTGAACTGTTTATATTCCTACATGGAAAGAAAATATTTATAACTCTTGAAACTTTTCAGTATCTGGGTAGTGGGTGGGATTACACACACACACACACACACACATGCACACATACACAGAGACAGAGAGCACAGAGTGAATTGAATGGGATGGGATCATATCTTAAAAAAATGAAATTAAGGGGTGAGAGAGAAATATATCGAGAGGAGAAAAGGAGAAATGGAATGGGGCAAATTATCTCTCATAAAAGAGGCAAGCAAAAGACTTTTTAGTGGAGGGAAAAAGGGGGGAGGTGAGAGAAAAACATGAAGTTTACTCTCCTCACATTCCACTGAAGAAAGGAATAAAATGCACACTCATTTTGGTATGAAAACCTATCTCACAACACACTAAAGTGGGGGAGAAGGGGAGAAGCAGGACGGGGGAATGATGGAAGGGAGGGCAATGGGAGGAGGGAGCAATTTGAAGTCAACACTCTTGGGGAGGGACAGGATCAAAAGAGAGAATAGAAGCAATGGGGGGCAAGATAGGATGGAGGGAAATATAGTTAGTCTTACACAACACACCTATTATGGAAGTCATTTGCAAAACTGCACAGATATGGCCTATATTGAATTGCTTGCCTTCCAAAGGGAATGGGTGGGGAGGGAGGGATGAAGAGAAGTTGGAAGTCAAAGTATTAGGAACAACTGTCGAGTACTGTTTTTGGTACTAGGAAATAAGACATACAGGTAAAGGGATATAGAAAGTTATCTGGCCCTACAGGACAAATGAGAAGATGGGGACAAGAGAAGGGAGAGATGATAGAAGAGAGGGCAGATTGGTGATAGGGGCAATTAGAATGGTCTGTGTGTTGGGGTGGGGGGAGGGGACAAATGGGGAGAAAATTTGGAACCCAAAATTTTGTAAAAATGAATGTTAAAAGTTAAATAAATTAATTTAAAAAAAGTTATGTTAGCAATGACTCCTGCAGATGAGAATTTAGAGAATTTCTGTCAATACCACCCTGAAGTTAGGTAGCAACCTTTAACTGTGAAAAACATTCTTTAGTATGGATTTCAAGGGGAATTCAGAATCTATGTTATTCACATCAGTTCATCTATAGTAGACATCTCTATTATTTTTTTCCTCCAAATTTATTTATTTTCAATCTTCAGCAATCGCTTCCATAAGCTTTAAAATTTCTACCCTTCCCTCTCCTCTCTCTCTCCAAGATGGCATACAATCTTATATGGGCTCTACACATACATTCTTATTAAACATATTTTCACATTAGTCATGTTGCATAGAAGAATTAAAATGAATGGGAAAAAACATGACTTAAACTATACAAAACCAAACATAACATAAGAGAAAATAGCCTGCTTCATTCTGCATTCTGACTCCATAGTTCTTTCTCTGAATGCAGATGGTATCTTGCATCATGTGTCCTTTAGAAATGTTCCAGGTCCTTGCTTTCCCACAAAAAAAGATTTTGCATAGTGTGACTGTTACTGTGTATAATATTCTCCTGTTTCTCCTCACTTCACTCGACATTGGTTCATATAAGCTATCCATGTATTTCTGAAGTCTGCCTGTTTGTCATTTCTTAAAGACAGTAGTATTCCATTATGTTCATGTAATACAACTTGCTCAGCCATTCCATAACTGATGAGTATTACCACTATTTCCAGTTCTTGACCACCACAAAAGAGCTGCTATGAATATTTTTGGACATGTGGGTCTTTTTACCGTTTTTATGATTTCTTTGGGATACAACCCTAGAAGTAGTATTGCTGAGTCTAGTTCTAGAAATAATTTTTTGGTAGTTTGATTGGTATGGCACTGAATAAATAAATTAGTTTAGATAGAATTATCATTTTTATTGTATTAACTTAGCCTACCCATGAGCAACTGATGTTTTTCCAGTTATTTTGATCTGACTTTATTTGTGCAAAAAGTGTCTTGTAATTGTGTTCACATAGTCCCTGTGTTTGTTTTGGCAGGTAAATACACAAATATTTCATAGTATCTACAGTAACTTTAAATGGGATTTCTCTTTCTATCTTTTGCTGTTGGTCTTTGTTAGTAATATATAGAAATGTAGATGATTTATGGGGGTTTATTTTGTATCCTACAACTTTGCTAAAGTTATTATTTCAAGTAGTTTTTTATTGATTCTCTAGGATTCTCTAAGTGTATTATCATATTATGTATATCATCATATCGTCTGTAAAGAGTGATAACTTAATTTCTTCTTTGCCTATTCTAATTCCTTCAATTTCTTTCTCTTCTCATTGCTAAAGTTAACATTTCTAGTACCATATTGAATAACAGTGGTGATAATGGTAGATGCTACTTACTATTTTAAGGAAGGCTCCATTTATTCCTATTTTCTCCAGTGTTTTCAATAGGAATTGATGTTGTATTTTGTCAAAAGCTTTTTCTGCATCTATTGAGATGATCATATGGTTTCTATTAGTTTTATTATTGATATGATCATCAAACTCAATATCAATGCTGAAAATTTTCCTAACATTGAACCAGCCCTACGTTCCTAGTACAAATCCTACCTGACCATAGTGTATTATTTTCATGATTAGTTGCTGTAATCTTTTTGCTAACACCTTATTTGAAATTTTTTCATCTATATTCATTAGGGAAATTGTTCTATAATTTTTTTCTCTATTTTGACTCTTTCCAGTTTAGTTATTAGAACCATATTTATTCTTCAAATTTGCTTATGATGTCACCCTTTATGTCTAAATTATGTGCTCATTTTGACTGAATACAATGTGAAATACTGCCCTACACCTAGTTTGTGCCCTGTCGTTCTCCATTTTCCCAGTAGTTTCTGTCAAATAGTGAGTTCTTATCTCAGAGGTTGGGGTCTTTGGATTGCTCAAATATTAGGTTGCTATGCTCATTTATTTCTGTCTTGTGTACCTAATCTATTCTACTGATCCACCTACTGACTATTTCTTAGTAATGAAGAGTTTTCATAATTATTGCTTCATAATATAGTTTCAAATCTGATGTTGTTAGGATACCTTCCTTTTTATTGCTTCATTAATTCCCTTGATATTCTTGACCTTTTGTTCCTCTAGATGAATTTTATTTTTATTTTTTCCAACTCTTTCAAATAATTTTTGATAGTTTCATTGGTATGGCACTGAATAAAATAAATTAGTTTAGGCAGAATTGTCATTTTCATTATATTGACGCAGCCTACCTGTGATGCTTTTCTAATTATTTAGATATGACTTTATTTGTATGAAAAGTGTGTTGAATTTCTGCTCCTATAATCTCTGGGTTTGTCTTGACAGGTAGACTCCCAAATATTTTATATTGTTTACAGTTATTTTAAATGGATTTTTTCTATTTCTTGCTGCTGGGCTTTGTTGGTCATATGAAGAAATGCTGATGATTGGCATGGGTTTATTTTATACCTTGCAACTTCCCTAAAGTTGATAATTATTTCAAGTAGTTTTTTTTTAGCTGATTCTCTAGGATTCCCTGAGTACATCATCACATCATCTCCAAAGAATGATAGTTTTGCTTCTAATTCCTCTAATTTATTTTTCTTCTTTTATTGTAAAAGCTAATATTTCTAGTACAGTATTAAATAATAATGGCAATAATGGGCGTCCTGCTTCACCCCAGGTCTTATTGGAAAGTCTTCTATCTTACCTCCCTTATAGATAACACTTGTTTATGGTTTTAGATAGATACTGCTTATTATTTTAAGGAATGTTCCCTTTATTTCTATGTTCTCTAGTGACTTTAATAGGAGAGGGTGATGTGTTTTGTCAATGGCTTTTTCAGTATCTATTGAGATAATCATACGATTTCTCTTGGTTTGGTTATTGATATGATCAGTTTTGCTGATAGTTTGCCTAATATTAACCAACCTTTCTTTCCTAGTATAAATCCCACCTGATCATAGTGTATAATCCTTGTGATATATTACAGTAATCATTTTGCTCCCATTTTATTCAGCATTTTTGCATTGCTATTCCTTAGGGAATTTGGTCTATAATTTTATTTTTCAATTTTATCTCTTCCTGGTTTACATAACAGCACCATATTTGTGTCATAAAAAGAATTTGGTAGGACTCCACCTATTTTTCACATGGTTTATATAGTATTGAATTGGTTGTTCTTCAAATGTTCGGCAAAATTCACTTCTGAACCCATTTTGGTCCCAGGGATTTTTTCTTTTTTTTTGTAAGGGAGTTCATTAGTGGCTTATTCAATTTCCTTTTCTAAGATGGGGTTATTTAAGCATTCTATTTGCTTAACTGTTAATGTGGGTAATTTATATTAACATAAATATTCATAGGTTTCACTCATATTCTCAAATTTATTGGCATATAATTGAGTAAATTAATTCCTAATGATTAATTTCTTCTTGATTGCTGATTTCTGCCTTTTCATTTTTGATAATGGATATTTGGTTCTCTTTTTTTTTTAAATCAGGTTAACCAATGACTTATCTTTCTCATTTTTCCCCATAAAAACCAACTCCTAGTTTTATTTCTTAGCTCATTTTTCTCCTCTAATTTTAATAATTTCACCTATACTTTTCAGTATGCCAAATTTGGTGCTCAATTTGGGATTTTTAATTTGTTCTTTTTCTAGTTTTTCTAGCTGCATGCACAATTCATTGATCTGCTCTTTCTCTCTTCTGTTGATGTAAGAATTTTGGGGAAATAATACCCTAGGTAGTGCTTTGGGTGCATCTGACAAATTTTGGCATGTTTTCTCATTGTTGTAATGTTCTTTAATGAAATCATTGATTGTTTGTATGATTTGTTCTTTGATCCAGTTATTATTTGGGGTTAGATTATTTGGTTTCCAATTAACTTTAATCTATCTTGCCAGTACCCTTTGTTGGATGTAATTTTTGTTGTGTTATCATCTGAAAAGAATGCATTTACTCTTTCTTCTTTTCTATATTAAATTTTGAGGTTTTTATGATTTCATACATGGTCAATTTTTGTGTAGCCGCTATGTACTGCTAAGAAAAGCTATACCCTTTTCTCTTCTCATTCAGTTTTCTCCTATTATCTAACTTTTCTAATATTCTCTTCACCTCCTTAGATTCTTTCTTGTTTATTTTTGGTTGAATTTATCTAGCTTTCACAGGGGGAGGTTGAAGTCTCCCACTAGTATAGTTTTGCTGTATTTCTTCCTGCAACTCACTTAACTTCTCCTCTAAGAATTTGGCTGCTATACTACTTGGTGCATATATGTTTAATATTCATATTGCTTCATTCTCTATGGTACCTTTCACAAGATATAGTTTATTTATCTCTTTTCATTGGGTCATTTTTGCTTTTACTTTTTCTTAATTCAGGTTTGTTGTCCCTGCTTTTTAACTTTAGCTAAAGGAAAATATATTCTACTCCAGGCTTTTTCCTTTACTTTGTGTATGTCTCTCTGCTTCAAGTGTTTTTCTTGCAAACAACATATTGGAGGTTTCTGTTTTTTTTCCAATCTGCTACCCACTTCTGTTTTATGGGTGAGTTTATTCCATTCACATGCACTGTTATAATTATTTCCATTCATCTTTTTTTCCTCCTGTTTCTCCACTCTGTCTTTTCATCCTTTTCCTCTTCATAAATGTTTTGCTTCTATCTACCACCTCCATTGACCTGCCCTCCCTTCTATGGGCCACACCATCACCCCACTTCACTTAATCTCCTCCACTCCTACTTCCCTCTTGAGTAAGATAGATTTCTATATTCAGCTGACTGTACATAATTTTCCCTCTTTGAGTCAATTCAGTTGAGAGTGAGTTTCAATTGATGCCCATCACACAGGCTCCCATATTGTTCTCTACCGTAATAGGTCTTCCATGCCTCTTCATGGTGATGGAATTTATCCCTTTCTAGCTCTCCCTTTCTTGTGCACCCAGTGTACTCCTGTTTCTCATTCCTTAAATAATTTCTTAATATCTTTATCTGAAATTCACCACATACCCACCCCCTCTATTTATATTCCTTCTATCTGTAGTGATTCCTTTTTTAACAGTTAAACGTATCATCTTCCCTTTCAGAATTAGCTCTATTGAATCCTTTATGTTTTCATTTTTCTTTTTTTTATCTTTTTTAGGCTTCCTTTGGGCCTTAATATTGGAGATAATTTTTTTTTTGTTCAATTCTGGTCTTCTCCTAATGAAAGCTTGAAATCCTTCTATTTCATTGAATGCCCATTTTCTCCCTCACAGAATTATGTTTAATTTCACCAGATAGGTGATTCTTGGTTGTAGCCCTAGGTGCTTTGCCTTCTGGAATAACATGTTCCATGATTTACATTTTTTTTAATGGTGCAGCTGTTAAGTCCTGTGTAATCCTAATTGTACTCCCTGCTAGTTGAATTGTTTCTGTCCCCTTGCAGTATTTTTTTTCCTTAACCTGATAGTTCTGAAATTTGGCTATAATGTTTCTTGGACTTTTTATTTTGGGATATCTTTCCTGAAGTGATTGGTGGATTCTTTTGATGACTGTTTTGACCTTTTGTTCCATCATATAACAGCAGTTTTCTTGATAATTTCTTGAAAAATGTTGTCCAGGAAGTCTACTCAGCACAGCAGCAGCCCTTCTTTCTCCACAGTGGTCAGCTTTGACCCCGAAACTCCAGCCACTATATCAAAGGGACCCTCAGCTGGCATTGATCTTGGCACCACTTACTCCTGTGTGGAAGTCTTCCAACATGAGAAAGTGGAGATCATTGCTAATGACCAAGGAAACAGGACCACCCTCAACTACGTCACCTTCATGGACACAGAATGTTTAATCAGTGATGCTACAAAGAATCAAGTTGCAATCAACTCTATCAACACAGTTTTTGATACCAAACATCTGATTGGTTGCAGATTTGATGATGCAGTTATACAGTCAGATATGAAACTCTAGCCTTTTACAGTAATGAATGATGCAGGCAGGCCTAAGGTCCAAGTGGAGTACAAAGGGGAGACCAAAAGTTTCTATCCAGAAGTATCTTCTATGGTCTTGACCAAGATGAAAGAAATTGCTGAAGCTTACCTCAGGAAGACTATCCCAAATACCATAGTCATATTACCAGCCTATTTCCATGATTCTTAATGTCAGGCCACTAAAGATGCTAGAACTATCTCTGGTCTAAATGTGCTCTGAATCATCAATGAGCCAACTGCTGCTGCTATTACTTATGGTTTGGACAAAAAGGTTGGTGCTGAGAGAAATGTGTTGAACTTTGACCTTGGAGGTGGTACTTTTGATATCTCCATTCTTACCATTGAAGATGGCATCTCTGAGGTCAAGTCTACAGCTAGGGACAACCATCTGGGTGGGGAGGATTACGACAACCATATGGTAAATGATTTCATTGCCCAATTCAAATGAAAGCACAAGGAGGATATCAGTGAGAACAAGAGGGCTGTTTGCCATCTTCACACCACTTGTGAATGTGCAAAGTACACCCTCTCTTCTGGTACCCAGGCTCATATTGCGACTGACTCCCTCTGAAGATATCTTCTTCTATACATCAATCACCCGAGCCTGTTTAGAAGAGTTGAATTCTGATCTCTTCCATGGCACACTGGACCCTGTGGAAAAGACCTTAAGAGATGTCAAACTGGATAAATCACAAATTCATGACATCATCCTGGTGGGTGGTTCCACTAGAATCCCCAAAATAACGAAGTTTCTGCAAGACTTTTTCAATGGCAAGGAGCTCAACAAGAGTATCAATCTTGATGAAGCTGTTGCTTATGGTGCAGCTGTCCAGGCTGCCATTTTGTTTGGAGATAAATCTAAGAATGTGCAGATCTTGCTGCTGTTGGATGTCACTCCTCTTTCCCTTAGAATTGAAACTGCTGGTAGAGTTATTACTGTTCTGATCAAATGTAATATTACCATCCCCACCAAGCAGACACAGACCTTTAACATCTATTAGGACAACCAGCCTGGTATGTATATTCAGGTTTATGAAGATGAGAGAGCAACGACAAAGGATAACAACCTCTATGGCAAATTTGACCTCACAGGAATACCCCCAGCACCCAGGGGTGTTCCTCAGATTGAAGTAACATTTGACATTGATGCAAATGGTGTCCTCAATGTTTCTGCTATGGATAAGAGCACAGGGAAGGAGAACAAGCTTGCCTTCACTAATGATAAAGAATGTCTGAACAAGGAAGATGTTGAGTGTATGGTCCAATAGGCTAAGAAATAGAAGGCTGAGGATGGGAAGCAGAGAGACAAGGTGTCTTCCAGGAATTCTCTTGAATCTTATAATTTCAACATGAAGGCTACCATAGAGGATGAAAAACTGCAAGGCAAAATTGGTGATGAAGACAAACAGAAGATCCTTGACAAATGCATTAAAATAATCAACTGGCTAGATAAGAACCAGATTGCTAAGAAGGAAGAATTTGAGCATAAGCAGAAAGAATAAGAGAAGGTCTGCAAGCCCATCATTACTAAGCTGTACCAGAGTGCCAGGGGCATGCCAGGAGGCATGCCTACTGGGTTCCCAGGTGGTAGAGCAGCCCTATCTGGAGGTGTTTCTTCTGGACCCACCATTGAAGATGTGTACTAAACACATCAGAAGAAAGAACATTCCACATAACTTTCCAAAAATTGAAGGACTCAAATTGGTACCCAAGGCAGTAGTGGTTTAAAAGTAAAATTTAAGCTACTGTGTAAATCTGGGCATTCTGAACACTAGAATGTGTACAGAGGGAGAGAAGTGAACAACATTGTATTTTATCAGTACTCTAAACAACTGGATTTTTTGCATCACTCTCATTTCTCTTCATGATTTTCCTCTCCTTTTCTTACTTGATTTCAAACAACATTTTTGAGCTCTTCCATGGCCTCAGACCAACTTTTATTCTTCTTAGAGACTTTTGATGTAGGAGTTTTGATTTTGTTGTCTTCTTCTAGTTGTTTGTTTTGATCTTCCTTGTTACCATAGTAAGATTCTATAGTCTAATTTTATTTTTCCACTTTTTGTTCATTTCTCCAGTGAACTATTTGACTTTTTAACTCTGTTGTGACAATAAGCACCCTGACATAGACAGGGAGGCCTGCTATCACAGGTTCTTTGATTTGCTTCTCTAAAAGGAAAAAACTTTTGGGGAGTTAACAATCACTTTAATCATATATATATATATATATATATATATATATATATATATATATATATGTATGTATCTTTCACTTAGTTCAGGGGAAAAAGTCAACATCCTGAAATTCAGAGAAAATACAGAGAAATCAAAGATCAACAGACGTAGCTTCCTCTGTCTCACCATAATCAATACATACATCACAATTCAACAAGTCCAACTGTCTGACCTTAATTACCAGAGATGGGAGCACCAACCTCTGGCTTTTCAAAGGCCGGGGAGCTGCTTAGTGGATTCCCAGGGTCTCTTATCTGACACACAAACATTCTTCCAAAAATGAAGCCCAAAATAAAATTGCACCTCAGAGTCTATTACTGCTTTAAATACAATCTGAGGTCTGATATGGCTAAGCCACCTTCCCTAGCATTTTTTTCATTAATTTCCTTGTTATCCTGAACCTTTTGTTCTTCCAGATGAATTTTTATATTATTTTTCTCTAGCTCTAGCAAATACTTTTCTGGTAGTTTAATTGGTATGGTATGGAATAAGTAAATTAATTTAGGTAGAATTGTCATTTTTATTATATTAGCTTAGCCTACCCATAAGGAACTGATAGTTTTCCAATTACTTACATCTGACTTTATTTGTGTGAAAAGTGTTTTATAGCTGTGTTCATATGGTCCCTGGGTTTGTTTTGGCAGGTAGACTCCCAAATACCTTCTTTTTCCTCTTTAGTAACTGGGCTTTCAGATTCTTCCTTGTGGAATAGGGAAATTCCTGAAAGCTCTGTAAACTATGGAAATTGTAGGCTCAGGCTGACAGCATTTTCTTCCCATCTTGGGAGGCATTAATTGTTTATTGAAAGTGGTTCCTGGCCTTTCTGAATTGAACTTTTGCAGAAAAGAGGCTTTTATGTTTCCATTTTAAAGAGAAAATGATGCAGCAATGTGCTGAGAAATGTTTCAAAACTCTCTCAAAAAAAGGATTCCAGATACACTAAGTTTTGTTGTTCTTTGATCATTTCAGTTGTGTTCAACTCTTCATGAGCCAGTCTGGGAATTTCTTGGCAAAGAAACTGGAGTAATTTGCCATTTTCTTCTCCAGTTCATTTTGAAGATGAGGAAATTGAGTCAAAAGGATTAAGTGACTTGTCCAGTATCACACAACTAACAAATGTTTGAGGACAGATTTGAACTTAGGAAGATGAATCCTCCTGATTTCAGGTCCAGTACTCAATTAACTGCAACATCTAGCACTTTTAAATTTAATTTACATTATTTTATTCAAACTTTCCAAGTCTAGATGATAAAGAAAACAGTGTCAAGCCCAAATTTGTAGAATTTGCTGATTTTTATAAATGCTGATATTAAAAATTTAAGAATCAGTTCTCCAAAATCAGTGTGAGCTGACTCCAGCATACCCCTGGATAGACAGAAGAGAATTCTGAAGGAGAAGAAAGAAGCAAACAAGGGAGACAGACAGGTAAGCTCATATACTTGAACAGAGGTTAGGATTATGTTAGTGGAGTGGTGCTGAGTCATCTGCACCAGTCAAAAATCCCATTGAGACATATGGCTGAACTATTTCTCTCACAGAGAAAACCAGTAAAGTTCTTTAATTTTTTCCCTTCTGCCTTTATTTCTGCCTTTAGAGGACAGAAACTAACTCCATGGTTTCTCTGTTCTTTAAGTTTGCTTATAATTATAGATTTGTGTCCTCAAAAAGCATCTTACCCTTGTTGTAAAACTGTATTTATCATCACTTTTTTGTGATGATTGTCTGTTATTAATTAGGAAGGGGGTTAGGGTGTTTAATGAAAGACCACTAAATAGCTGCAAATACACATAATTAGAAGGGGAAATGGGATATGAAATAGTCAGGATTTCATTCTGGCTTGAGGGTTCCTCAGAAGAGAGCCTTCAGAAACCAATATAAACTGACTAAAAATTTCTATTACAAATTATCTGGCAAGTGTTTACCTGGCCTTTTCATGAATAAAGGAATGAAAGCATAAAAAAATAAAAACCTATTCTATGCAAATCTCTATACCTAGCTCTGGGGATACAAATAGAAAAGATAATTCCCGCCCTGAAAGAGCAAACAATCTACAGTGGGAGACAAAACATATGGAAGGTTGTGGGTGCAAATCAGATGATAAGGGCACAGGGTCTTTGGAGTAAAGCAGGAAAGCAGTAAATCAGTCAACTAGTATTCATTAGACAAATACTTTGTGTCAGGGTGCCAAATACTTTCCATGAAAACCTCCAATGAGGTGACACCTTCTACTTACCAGTGCAACTCTTTCCCTTTTATATCTCTAATCATTAGGAGATTATCCTACAATAAACTTAAACTGATCTCTTTGTAACATACATTTTATACCATCTAGGTCTGTCCTCTACAGACAAGTTTAACAAATTATTTAATCCAGTTGCTTTCTGTAAGGATTGATATCACCCCAGCTGAAGCATCAAGGCACTCAGAAGAAGAGATAGGAGTCAGCATGTGCAGGGCAAGTTAAACCACTCTCATGACTCTTACCAACATCTCCTTTTACTGACAAACTGCCACTAAGATGTTTTATTCCTTTTCTCCTCAGCAGCCATGGACACCAAGGACTTGTAAAAGAAAGTTCTTGCCACCATCAAATGATTCAACACTGGAAACTGATTTAGTTTTGTTAATGGAACTGACAGTAGAGAAGATACATTAACATCAGCCTTGCTACTAAACTCTAAGGGTTATGGGATGTTTCCATTTGATTTGCAATTGAAATTTCTATGTATATTGTAACACACACATGTATGCATGCATGCACAGACCATTATAATATATAAACTACTTGAGAATCTGGAATGTCTCTGCTTTTCTGGGATTTTGGGGGAAAAAAGCCAAAGAAAAGGAAGCAAAAAAAAAGACTAAAAAATACCAGTCACAATACATTATAGTTTACTATTCATTTCTCAGTAGAAAATGGGCAGATTGAAGCTTTGGCCCTTTGAGGACCAGCTTCTTGTCAGGAGTTGGCACTGTTTATAACTTGCGCATAGTAAAAGAAAAAAAAACATGACAGGTAATCTTTGTTATGACATATATCTTCATGGATAAAGAGAAGAAGGAAACCTCATCATCTGACGGATATACCAATGAAATAGCCTATCTTTACTCATAAGTGAAAATGAATGTCATAACAGAGATCAGATCTTGGATGTTACATGTGTATAAACCCACCATTTCTCAGAGGTGAAACTATTTGGAATAATAACTATGGAAAATAAATGCTTAGATTAGGAATTTTGTATCAATATCATAATATATGCATATGTACCTATCAGGCAGAAAGTATTATATGGGCCACTGGAATATGTCTAGAGGTGAGTGACCAAGATGAAGCAGATGTTAGGGAAAGACATAAAGACCAAAATACATAAAGGTCCTTTCAAGGACCTGGGATGTTTATCTGGAAGAAGACCAATAAATAAATTTTTAAGAAGCAACTTATTTAGTGCCCATTAAGTACCAAGTACTATGCTAAGCATTGGGTATGCAAAAAGAGGCAAAAGACAATCCCTGCCCTCAAGGAGCTTGCAATTTAATTTGGGAGACAACATGCAAGCCAAAACATACAAAATAAGGTAAACACAACATGAACAATATATGACTACCAATGAAAACACTAGAATTAAGAGGAGCTGACAAAGACTTCCTGTAAAAGTGGTATTTTGATGGGGACTTATTGGAAGCCAGGGAAGTTAATAGGTTGAATTGAGGAGGGAGAGCATTCTAGGCATGAGGGACTACCAGAGAAAATGTTCAAGGCCAGGAGATGGAACATCTTGTGTGAGGAAGAACAAGGAGAACAATGTCAATGGATCACAGGAGAAGTGGGGAAGGTGTAAATTCTAAGAAGATGGGAAAGGGAAGAAATAGGTTATGAAGTGTTTTGAATGCCCAACTGAGGATTTTGTATTTGATCCTGAAGGTAATAGAGAAGGAAAAAGTGAAGTAGGGAGGAAGGAGAGGAGAAAACTAGGTATACTTTTATATACCAGTTTCTTTTCTATGATTGAGGCAACATTTATTGTCTTCAGCATGTATCACTATCTCAGGCTTATGACCATACTCTGTGGCTGTCTATATGGTTACCTTTAATTTATTGTACAAGACTATTGTAAATGGAGCCACTTCCAAACATAACCTGAAGATGTTCTGTCTGTATAATGTCAGGGTATTATTAACCTTAATCTAAAATGGTAGGTGGTGCAGTGGGTAGAGCATGTGGCCTAGAGTCAGGAAAATCTTAGCTTAAATACTGTTTCAGACACGTGCTGGCTGGTGACTCTGGGAAAGTCACTTGCTCTTGTTTGTCTTATTTTTTTTTAATTTATAAAATGACCTGGAGAAGGAAATGGAATAGCACTTTTAAAATCTGTGTAATTTAATCCATTCTTCCATTTTCCTTCCCCTTTTGAAAAAGTAGAAAGAAAAAGAATGAAAATTAAAAAAAAAACAAAGAGTTAAAATTGTTTGTTAAAATTCTCATGTTAGAGGGAGGATCTGATCCCAAGTCTTCTTACTCCTGATTCTGAATGAGAATGTACCTCAGTTGGACTTGGAAGAATGGGTAGGATATCAACAGGCTAATAGTCAGAGACTTCTAGGCACAGTGAAAGCTATGAGGAAAAACACAAAAGTCATAAGATTATAGATTTCACACTGGAGGGAGCCTTAGATACTGTACGGTTCAGTTTCATTGTTGTTGTTGTAGTTGCTGTCTAGTCATTTGTTGTGTTCAACTTTCATGACCCCTTGGACCATAGCACACCAGGTCCTTCTATCCTCCATTGTCTCTAGAAGTCTTTCCAAGTTCATGCTCATTGTTTTTATGACACTATCCATCCATATCATCCTCTTCTATCCACTTTACCTTTTGCCTTCAAACTTCCCCAACATCATGGTTTTGTCCCATGAGTTTTATCTTATTATGTGGCCAAAGTATTTAAGCTTCAGTTTCAGGATCTGCCATTTGGTGAATAGCCTGAGTTAATATCTTTAAGTATTGGACAATTTGACCTCCTTGAAGTCCAAGGGGCTCACTAAAATCTTCTCCTGCACCACAATTGGAAAGTGTTGATTTAAGATGGCAGAGAAAAGCCAGGAAGTTGTCTGATATCTCCCCAGTTTCTCTCAGAAGTAACATTAAATCAAGTCATTAAATGGAGCAATGGAGCATGGAGAAAGATGGAGTGAAACAATTTTCCAGCTTAAGATAACTTAGAAGGACTTCAGTAAAGGTCTGTCTCACTTGAATAAAAGGAAAGGGCAAGCCAGCAGAGATAGTCTCCAGACAGATCAGCAGGTGACTATCAAGCACATCACAGATCATCAATCAAGGTCCCTTGGTCTTGGCTCAGCAGGCCAGAGACACAGTAGTCCAACCATGAGGCCTCCAATCCCAGTGCAGAAGGAAAACTGCCAAACCTGAAACCCCCAGCACAACAAACATGACTAGGTCAGACCACCCATGATCTGTGGGCAAGCCACCAGCACCTGAGGCCCTGGCACAGAAAGTTAGTGACCAGGTCCCTGGCCCACAACAGAAATTTGGAACAGTGCCCTTCTGAACCCCAGGAGCAGAGCTCAACTTTAAGAATCACAAAATAGACTCAAAAAGAGAAAAAATCAGGAAACAGCCCTGACCATAGAAAGCTACTATGGTGACAGGAAAGATCAACACACAGAAGAGGATAGCAATGTGAAAAGGTCTACTTGCAAAGCCTCAAAAGAATATATGAATTGGTATCAAGCTCAAAAATAAATCTTCTTGAGAGAGCTCAAAAAGGATTTTAAAAATCAGATAGGTAAAGGAAAAAATGGGAAAAGAAATGAGAGTTATACAAGAGTCAACATCTTGGAAAGGGAGAAACAAAAATTGATGGAAGAAAAAAATTGCTTAAAAATTAAAATTGGCTAAATGAGAAAAAAATCCACTGAAGAAAACAGCTCCTTAAAGAGTAGAATTGGCCAAATGGAAATAGAAGTACAAAAGCTAACCAAAGAAACTAATTTCTTAAAAATTATAATTGGTCAAATAGAAGCTAATGACTCTATGAGACATCAAGAATGAGTCAAACAAAACAAAACTATCTGATCAGAAAACAACTGACCTGAAAAATTAGGTCCAAGAGAGACAGTTTAAAAATTATTCCACTACCTGAAAGTCATTATCAAAAAAAGAGTATGAGCAGTTTTTATCCAGAAATTATGAAGGAAAACTACCCTGATTTCCTAGAATTTGAGGGGAAAATAGTCATTAAAAGAATGTATTTATCATCTTCTAAAAGAGATCCTGAGATTAAAACATCAAGAAATATTATAGTCAAATTCCAAAATTGTCAGACCAAGGAGAAAATAATGAAAACTGTCAGAAAGAAACAGTTCATATATCAAGGAACCAGAGTTAGAATTATAAAGGATTTAGTAACTTCTACATTGAAGGATTAGAGGGCTTGGTATATGATATTTTGGAATACAAAGGAGTTTAAATTATAACCAAGAATGAACTACCCAAACAAATTGAGTACAATCTTGAGGGAGACAGGGATATTCAATGAAATAGGTTGCTTTCAAATTTTTCTGATGAAAAGACCAGAGCTGGAGACAGAGCCAGGAGGACAGAGTAGAAAGATGTATATACTCTAGCGCTTCCCCCACAGTCCACAAAATACCTGTAAAAAATGACTCTCAACAAATTCTAGAGCAGCAGAAGCCACAGAACAACAGAGTGAAAGAGGTTTCCAGCCAAAGGTAGCCTGGAAGGCCAACAGGAAAGGTCTGTCTCATGGGACACTGAGCAGAGTGGAGTCCAGCCTTGCCCAAGAAAGCTCCAAAGGTCAGTGTGGGAGGGCTTTCCGAGCTGGGCAAGAGGGGAATAGGGTTCCTCCAGCAAAAGCCTCAGGTGACAGCAGCAGCAGCAGCCTGCAAGCAGCTACTATGACCAGGAAGCAACCTGGGTCCCTTGTCCAGGTAGCTCAGCTTAAAGCCTCTGGTGCTAGGGAGGAGCTGATCTAAATCTCAGCCCTGAGTGATGACCCCCACCCCCACCCAAAGCCCCAGAGAACTGAGCATCTGAGTCAAATCTCTTGACAAAGGATTCAGAAGTCAAGTAACTGGCTGGGAAAATGCACAAAAAAGAGAAAAAAATAAGACCACAGAAGGTTACTTTCTTGGTGAACAGATGTCTTCTCCCATCCTTTTGTATGAGGAAGAACAAGGCATACTGCCACCGAAAGTCAAGGCCCCTGCCTCCAGTGGCTCCCAATGTGAACTTAAACTGGGCTCAGGCAATAGAAGAGCTTGAAAAGCAAGCTAGCAGCTTGGTAAAGGAGAACTAAAAAAGATGAGGAAAATAACACCTTTAAAAAGAGGCTAACTCAATTTGAAAAAGGGGTTCAAAAAGCCAATGAGGAGGAGGTTTTAAAAAGCAGAATTAAACAAGTGGAGGAGAAGATGCAAAAGCTCACTGAACAAAATAGTTCTTTTAAAGAGATTATTGAGTTTAGGGAACTGAATGACCATGAGATAAACCAAGCAGTCAAAAAAACAAAACCAAAAGTTTGAAAAAATAGAAGATAATATGAAACATCTCATTGGAAAAACAACTGACCTGGAAAATAGAACCAGGAGAGACAACTTAAAAGTTATGGAACTACCTGAAAACCATGATCAAAAAAGAGCTTAGATATTATCTTTCATGAAATTTTCAAGGAAAACTGTCCTGATATTCCAGAACCAGAGGGAAAAATAAATATTGAAAGAATCCACCAATCACCTCCTGAAAGAGACCCAAAGAGAGAAACTCCTAGGAATATTTTGGCCAAATTTCTGAGTTCCCAGGTCAAGGATTAAATACTGTAAGCAGCTAGAAAGAAACAATTCAAGTATTGTGGAAATACAATCAAGATAACACAGAATCTGGCAGCTTCATCATTAATGCATCAAAGGGCTTAGAATAGGATATTCCAGAAGTCAAAGGAACTAGGATTAAAACCAAGAATCACCTACCCAGCAAAACTGAGTATAATACTTCAAGGGAACAAATGGTAATTCAATGATATAGAGAACTTTCAAGCATTCATGATGAAAAGACCAGAACTGAAGAGAAAATTTGACTTTCAAATACAAGAATCAAGAGAAGCATGCAAATGTAAACAGGAAAGAGAAATCATAAAAGACTTTCTAAAGCTGAACTGTTTACATTCCTACATGGAAAGATAATATTTGCAAAATATTTGCAAAATTTGTAAAACATTTGTAAAAGTCTTGAGACTTTTCTCAGTATATGGTTAGGTGGAGGGATTGTACATACACACACACACACATGTGGGCACACACATGCACACACACACATGCACACACACATAGACAGAGAGTACAGATTGAGTTGAATCAGAAGAGATCATATCCACAAAAAAAAAGAAGCTAAAAATTAAGGGGTAAGGGAGGAAAATACTGGAAAGAGAAAGGGAGAAATGGAATGGGGCAGGCTGTAATTCATAAAAGAGAAAAGAAAAATCTTGTTCAGTGGAGGAGAAAAGGGAGAAGGGGAGAGGGGGAAAGTGAAGCTTACTCTCTTTACATATAGCTTAAGGAGGGAATAACATGCTCACTAAATTTGGTATGAAAGTCTATCTTACACTACAGGAAAGTAAGGGAAGAAGTGACAAGTGGGGTGAGGGGAATGATATAAGGGAGGGCAAATGGGAAAAGGAAGTAACTAGAAATAAATACTTTTGGGAAGGGATAAGGTCAAATTAGGGAATAAAAAAATAAGGGGGATAGAGTAGGATAGAGGACAACATAGTTAGTATTACACAACATGATTATTATGAAAGTCTTTGGCAAAATGACACATATTTAGTCTGTATTGAATTACCTTCTCAGTGGGGATGGATATGGAGGGAGGGAAGGAGAGAAGTTGGAATTCAAAGTAATAGAAACAAATGTTGAGAATTATTTTTGGATATAACTGGGAAATAAGAAATACAGGCAAAGGGGTAGAGAAATTTATCTTGCCCTACAAGAAAAGAGAGAAGATGGGGATAAGGGAAGGATGGGGTGTGATGGAAAGGAGGGTACATTGAGGGAAGGGGTAATCAGAATGCAAGGTATTAGGGGGTGGGGGAGGGGAGAGATAGGGAGAAAAATTGGACATGTTACAGAGTGATGTGAAAGCAATTAGTATTAAAACAACTGACCGAATCAATTACTGAGACTAAATCAGAGACATCTTTAGTTTGGGGAAAAGAATTTTAGTTTAAGTTTCCTAGAGGCAGGTAACCTTGGGTAAAATTTGGCATTGATGGAAAAGTTAAGGTTTTAATGGTAAATTTGATTTTGTGATTGTTATTTAATCTGAAACTAGAACATGTATAGAAAGGCATGTAAGCCACTTAAGACTTGCCTCAAAAGATGTTCCTTAGCCAATATAAAATTATAGTTATATCTGAAACCTGGTTATTGGAACTTGCTATTTTAAGATTCTATGAGACTATTAACTGACTTTTCTTCTGAGTCTAACTCCAGGTATGGATAGCAAGAAAGGTGGTCTGAGCCTCCAATCCATGATGCCAGTAAGCCTGTGAGATGCTAGTATGAACTGCCAAAGATAATCTCAAGGGAAGGGTGGGAGAGTGGCTGTTCAGCCTTGGCTGAGGTAGGATTCTCCTGACTCAATTTCCCCACTGACATCTGTCAGACTTTAAGCCTGACTGAATGCAAGTTGACAATCTACTCCTGCCTGGAATTGACATGAAGTTGGGGAGATACTGTTTCCTTGCAATGTCCCTACTTTTAGTGGCAATTTCCTATATTCAAGACATTTGTAAGCTTAATACCAGATCTATTGAATTATAGAGTGTTGGTAGGGGAACATCCGAGGTTAAGTCTAAAATTAAGCTATTAGGTTTAGGACTTTAGGTCAACAACAATAAATTAGGGTCCTTTAATTCTCAGTAGTAGTGTGGAGACAATTAGGTCAAGGACTTGTGGAGTTAGCATACATAATTATTATTTATATCTCAGTTAATGTTAAGAAAAATTCATTTATAGTCTATATTGAAAATGCTTTAAAAGAAACATCACTTGACCAAAAGTTGGAATTGTTTTATGTGATATGAACTGTCCTAAAAATGAAAAAGAAAAAAAGACCAGAGCTGAACAGAAAATCTGATCTTCAAATACAAGACTCAAGCAAAGCATAAAAAGATAAGCAAGAAAGAAAAATAATATGCTGTTCATTAAGATTAAAGTATTTACACCCCTACATGGAAAGATAATACTTCTGACTTTTGAGAACTGTATCTCTATTAGGGCAGTTAGAAGGAATATACATAGACAGAGGGTGTGAATATAGGTCAATTTATGTGACGATATAAAGAAACATTAAGGAGTGATAAAAGTATTGTACTAGGAGAAGGGGAAAGGAGAAGGCATGGCAGGATAAATTACATCACAAGAAGAGGCACAAAAGACCTATTACAATAGAGAGAAAGAAGGGAGGGGGTAAGTATTGTCTGAACCTTTCTCTAATCAGATCTGGCTCAAAGAATATGCCTACATGGGTATAGAAATTTATCTTACCCTGTAGGCAAGTGAAGGGGAAAGAGGAAAGAAAAGGGGGATGGTGCTGATAGAAGGGATGGCAGATTGAGGGAGGTGGTGGTCAAGAGCAAAACACTGGTGAGAAGGGACAGGGTAGAAGTATAAACAGGGTGGAAATAGGATGGAGGGAAATGCACTTAGTAATCATAACTGTGAATGTGAATGGGTTGAACCCATAAAACAGAAACAGATAGCAGAGTGGATTAATAAACAGAATCCTACAATATCTTGTTTATAAGAAAAACACTAGAAACAGACAGATACAAAGTAAAGGTGAAAGTCTGGGGTAGAATATATTATGCTTTAGCTGAAGTAAAAAACAAAAAAACACAAGAAGGGTGTTAACAATCCTGATCTCAGACAAAGCAAAAAGATAAGGAAGGAAAACATATCTAGCTTAAAAGGTAGCATAGACAATGAAGCAATGTTAATAGTAAACATATATGCACCAAATAATATATCATCCAAATTCTATATGAGTTACAGGAAGCATAGAGAGCAAAACTAGCCTAGTAGGGGAATCTCAACCTCCCCACTGGCAGAACTAGATAAATCTAACCACAAAGTAAAGTACTAAGAAACTAACGAGGAGAATAGAATTTTACAAGAATTAGATATGATAAACCTCTGGAGAAAATTGCATGTAGATAAAAAGGAACATATCTTTTTTTCTTAGCAGTACATGGCATCTACACAAAAACTGATGATGAATTGGGTCATTAAAAACTCACAATTAAATGCAGAAAGGCAGAAATATTAAATGTATCATTTCAGATCATGATGCAAGAAGTATTACATAAAATTAAGGGCCATGAAAAGAGATTAAAATTAATTGGAAACTAAATAGTCTAATGCTAAAAAATGTATGGGTCAACGAACAAATTATAGAAACTATAAATAATTTCATCAATGAGGATGACAATAAAGAGACAAAATATCCCCTATTGAATACAAAATTAGAAATTCTGGAAATCAAATGATAAATTAATAAAATTTAGTTACTGAATTAGCAAATCAAGCTAAAAACTGATTTTAGGAAAAAAATTAAAATAGATAAACCTTCAATTAATTTGATTTAAAAAAGAAAGAAAAAACAAAATTACCAGTATCAAAAATGAAAAGGGTGAACTCACCACCAATGAAAAAGAAATTAAAACAATAATTAGGAGCAATTCAGCCCAACTGTAAGCCAATAAATCTGACAATCTAAGCGAAATGGATGGATACTCACAAAAATATAAATTGCCCAGATTAATAGAAGAGGAAATAAAATAAATAGCCCCATTTCAGAAAAAGAAATTGAACAAGCCATCAATGAACTCCTTAAGAAAAAATGTCCAGGGCCACATAGATTCATAATTTCTATCAAACATTTAAAGAAAAAATAACTCTAATACTGTATCAATTATTTGGAAAAATTGGTGAAGGAGTCTTAGAAAATCTCGTTTGTGACACAAAGATGGTACTGATACTTAAACAAGGAAGACCTAAACAGAGAGAGAAAATTATAGATCAATTTCCCTAATGATTATTGATGCAAAAATTTTAAACAAAATATTAGCAAAGAGATTAAAGCAACTTATCACAAGAATAATACACTATGACCAGGTGGGATTTATACCAGGAATACGAGGCTGTTTCAACATTAGGAAAACTATAAACAAAATTGGTCATATTAATAACAAAACTCAAAGAAATCATAAAAAAGAAATAGATAAAAAAGAAAAAGCTGTTGAAAAATACAGCACCAATTCCCATTAAAAAACACTAAAGTTCATAGGAATTAATAGAGTTTTCCTTAAAATAATAAATAATACCTCTCTAAAACTATCAGGGATCATATGAAATGGGGATAAACTAGAATCTTTCCAGGAAGATCAGAGTGAAACAAGGATGCCCATTATCCGAACTATTATTCAATATTGTACTAGAAATGTTAGCTTTAGCAATAAGAGAAGAAAAAGCAATTGAAAAATTAGAATAGGCAACAAGTAAACAAAATTATCACTCTTTCCAGTTGATGTGGTGGTATACACAGAAAATTCTAGACAATCAATTAAAAAACTCCTTGCATAATTAAAAACTTCAGCAAAGTTTCAGGATATAAAACCAACTCACAAATATCACTGTCATTTTTACATGTTGCTAACAAAGCCCAGCAACAAGAAATAGAAAAAAAATCACTTAAAATAATTGTAGACAATATAAAATATTTGATAGTCTACTTGCCAAAAAATCTAGAAACTATATGAACACAATTACAAAACACTTTTCCCATGAATGAAGTCAAATCTAAATTGTGATAATATCAATTACACAAAGGTAGGCCAGGTCAATTTAATAAAAATTACAATTCTACCTGTTGGGACTGGAAGCTCAATTCCGTGTGGACAGTCTCGGGCAGGTAAAAGTGGGACTTCTAAATCTTAGAGTCTTACGAGGCCCTCCATGAACAGCGGGGGTTCGAGAAGGTCAGACCGAGCTAGCTCGGCTAGCTCGGGTATTTCCGCCTCTCCCCCGTAGATACCTGATGGGTGGAGTCTCCCTGCCCTCGAGGTCGTCCCGGATTGGAGCACACCTAGTTACCTAACAGCACGGTATTGAGATGCAAACTGTGTGGCTGAAGATTAAGTAGGATTGAGGAAGCCAGAAAGCTCTTAGCACGTGTGGAGCCAAAGAGAAAAGTAGGGCTCCGCTTCTTTTCTTTCCTCTCTCCCCTCCCCCTCTCTCCCCCGCTTGTACTTCTACTTCCATTCCCTTAAGCTTAGCCTTCTTAGGAAATCTCCCCCTCTTCGTCCTAAGAAAGAAGACTCCCTGCACTTGTAACCGAAACCCTGTAATAAAGCTCAACCCCTGTTTGACTCTGGAACGTCCTTTCTCTCATATGTGCATCCGGCGTGGCCAGCCGAAGACCTGGACAGGTAAGAAAGACTCGGGTAGCCCAATACAGGCCTCTAGGCTTGGCAGTTGGCGTCCCAACAGGGATTGGGAGCGTAGATAATCCTGGGTGCTTTTGGGGTACACCCGGAAGGGGCTGTGAAAGAAGCGAGTCCCGAATCCTAGATTCGGAAGGAGAGAAAGGGGAGAGAAGCTTCCCAAACCCCTGGGAAAAGGGCAGGGATGAGGAATCAATTGCCAGTAATAAAGCCAGAGGAACAGGAGGTCTGGGCTGAGACACTTCACAGGGAAGGCAGGGAGGCGGGGGTCACAATAGAGTTAAACGACCTCCGAGAATTTTGTAAGGAAGGGCCGGAGAGGCCAGGGCGGGATTGGAATAAGAGTGGAAGCGGAGAGAGGGGAGGGGAGGACCTTGGCGAGCAGAACCCTGGCGAGCAGAAAGTTAAGGAGTGTAGAGAAAAAATAGACCTGGAGCTCCATCTAGCAGATGGAAAAGGCGAGGCAGGGGAGAATACGCCGTGCCTTCCCTCCGTGCCTCCTTATAACCTGCTCCATTGGTCAGACAGTTCAGGGCCACAGTCCAGTTTGGAAAAAGGAATAAGAAAGGCTATAGAGAATGGAGAAGATGTAGGGACATTTCCTGTGTTAGAAATAGCGGACCCCAGTGTCCCCGGTGGGGTTCGGAGGAGCCACATACCTATAGAGTGGAAGAGAGTGGCGACTCTTAAAGAGGCTTGTACCAAGCATGGCCCTAATTCACCCTTTGTTATAGCCATGCTTGAAACTCTCAGCGGTCAGTTCATTCTGACTCCTAATGACTGGAAGAGCTTAGCCAGAGCCTGCCTTACCCCTGGGCAGAAAGAAATAAGTACAGGGAGGGGCCAGGATCAGCTTCCCATAGCTATTGCCCTTCCCTTAAGGCACTGGAAGCTCAAAGAAAGCCAGAGACCAGTGTGGGGAATAGGAGGGTGCCAAAATACCTTAGAGACAATGCACCCAGTAAAGTGGGAGGCAGAGGATCGCCAAAGGACCGTATGGCCGTTGGTGATTCCAGGACTTAGTTTTAACATCTGGGGCAGGGACATTATGAGCCGCCTCGGGATGAAGCTATCAAATTTTTAGTAAGGGCCATTGCAGTTGCACTGGAGTCCCCACCCTTGAATTGGAAGTCAGACACCCCGATTTGGGCTTTGACTCCAGAAAAACTCCAGGCACTACAACTATTGGTTAAGGAGCAATTAGCACCCTGGAATGCTCCTGTGTTTGTTAAAAAGAAAAAATCTGGGAAAGTCAGGTTCCTTACAGATGTTAATGAAGCATTTGTAAGCACCTGGCAGCAGCTATACCTAAGTAAAGAGCCACTATGCATTCTTATCATCTTTACCTTAAAGGCGATCCTCGCTAAACAAAGAAGGGGAAAAGGTCGCCTAATACAATCAGAGCTAAGATCAAGAGGCCTAATACAATCAGAGCTTGATACAGCTGTCTCAAGGAGCGCACATACTACTCCAGCTATGAGACATTTTAAGATACTAATAGGGGGTCGAGGGTATGTTTGTGTCTCCACAGGAAAAGGGAATGCGTGGATTCCCATTAGAAGGATCCGTATGTGGGAACCGAGGTCGGAGACGGCGGAGACGCAGGAGGCGGAGAGCCCAGAGACCCCGGAGAAGGATCATACACCACCTGAGCCTGCTGCTGACAGCTTTAACCTTGCTGCCCAGAGAGGAAGCAGCCCTCATCACAACCGCAGACACTGCTGCTGACAGCTTCCCATCTAGGCATCCTTTTTTCGCCAGCTGAATGAGGACTTTGATATCACAAACCCAGGACACTTGGGTGGGGAGGAGGTGACCAATTTTCCACCTGTATAGATCCATTTGCAAGATTAAGGGAGTGGTGGTGTAAGGCGCCTACACCACCTGCTTCTCTTAAAATATGCTTTGGGATTTTAGTTGATTGCACTTCCCCAGTTGTAACTCAGCCATTTAGTTTCATCTTTGTTTTATTTGATGCCTCCCTTTGTCAGTTGTGCTAGCTGCAGATTTCTGTGTGAATGAAGTCTTGTTGTAAGGTACTCATATGCTAAAGGCCTTCCTAATCCACTCAGCCTCCAGCCACTGTTTGCTCTAGAGCCAGGTGCGCTCCGCGCATAACAAAGAAGGGGATATGTTGGGACTGGAAGCTCAATTCCGTGTGGACAGTCTCGGGCAGGTAAAAGTGGGACTTCTAAATCTTAGAGTCTTACGAGGCCCTCCATGAACAGCGGGGGTTCGAGAAGGTCAGACCGAGCTAGCTCGGCTAGCTCGGGTATTTCCGCCTCTCCCCCGTAGATACCTGATGGGTGGAGTCTCCCTGCCCTCGAGGTCGTCCCGGATTGGAGCACACCTAGTTACCTAACAGCACGGTATTGAGATGCAAACTGTGTGGCTGAAGATTAAGTAGGATTCAGGAAGCCAGAAAGCTCTTAGCACGTGTGGAGCCAAAGAGAAAAGTAGGGCTCCGCTTCTTTTCTTTCCTCTCTCCCCTCCCCCTCTCTCCCCGCTTGTACTTCTACTTCCATTCCCTTAAGCTTAGCCTTCTTAGGAAATCTCCCCCTCTTCGTCCTAAGAAAGAAGAGCCCCTGCACTTGTAACCGAAACCCTGTAATAAAGCTCAACCCCTGTTTGACTCTGGAACGTCCTTTCTCTCATATGTGCATCCGGCGTGGCCAGCCGAAGACCTCGGGAGGTGAGGTAAGAAAGACTCGGGTAGCCCAATACAGGCCTCTAGGCTTGGCACTACCTAAATTAATTTACTTTTTCAGTACCATATCAATCAAACTACCAAAAAGTTACTTGATGGAGCTAAAAAAATTTTAAAAATTCTGAAAGAAACAATGGTCAAGAATATCAAGAGAATTAATGAAAGGAAATTCAAGGGAAGGTTGTCTAATCATACCTGTTCTAAAACTGTATTATAAAGCAGCAATCAATAAAAGTATTTGCTATTGGCTAAGAAACAGACTGGTGGGTCAGTGGAATAAGTGTTGGACACAAGACCCAATAGTCAAAGATTATAAAAATATACTATTTGATAAACTTAAAGACTCCAGGTTCTGGGATAAGAACTCACTATTTAACAAAAACTACTGGGAAAACTGGAAAATAGTAAGGGACAGAGTAGGTATAGATCAACATCTTACTCTGTATATCAAGATAAAGTCAAAATGGGTTGTTGATTTAGACATAAAGGGTGATAACATAAATAAACTGGGAGAACAAGGAATAGTTTACCTGTCATATCTATGGGAAAGGGAAGGATTTGTGACTGAAAGATATAAAGAGCATTATAAAATGCAAAATAAATTATTTTTATCACATTGAATTATAAAGGATTTGCTCAAACAAAACCAAGGCCACCAAGATTAGAAGGAAATCAGAAAGTTGGAAAACAATCTTTATTGCCAGTGTTTCTGATAAAGGCCTCATTTCTCAAATATGTAGAGAAGTGAGTTAGATTTGTATGAATACAGGTCATTCCCCAACTGATAAATTGTCAAAGGATATGAATTGGTCATTTTCAGGCAAAGAAATTGAAGCTTCCTGTGGTCATACAAAATAAGGCTCTAGAACACCTTTGATTAGAGAAATGCAAATTAAAACAACTCTGTATTTAGTTGGCTAATATAACAGAAAAAGAAAATGATAAATGTTGGAAAAGATGTAGGAAAACCGGGACACTAATGCATTGTTGGTGGAGTTATGAACTGATCCAAACATTATGCAGAGCAATTTGGAACTGTGGCCAAAGTGCTATAAAACTCTTCAAATGCTTTGTTCCAGCAATACTACTACTAGACCTATATCACCCCCCCAAAAAGGAAGATTATAAAAAAGGAAAAAGGACACACATGTTCAAAAATATTTGCAACTCTTTTTTGTGGTGACAAGTAATTAGAAAATGAGGGGTTGCCCATCATGGCTGAACAAGTTTTTTTGTTGTTGGTGTTTTTTGTTTTTTTAGGAATGTAATGGAATACTATTGTGCTATAAGAAATAATGAACAGGCAGATTTCAGAAAAACCTGGAAAGACTTACATGAACAGTTACAAAGTAAAGTAAGCAGAACCAGGAGAACACTGTATACTGTAACAGCAACATTGTGCAATGATCAACTATGATAGATTTAGCTCTTCTCAGCAATACAATGATCCAAGATGTTTCCAAAAATCTCATTATGGAAAATGCTCTGCACACCTAGAGAAAGAACAACAGAGTCTGAATGCAGATGAAAGCATAACATTTTCACTTTTTTTGTTTGTTTTTATCTTTCTCATGGATTTCCCCTTTTGTTCTGGTTTTCCTTTCACAACACAACTAATATGGAAATATGTTTAACATTATTGTACATGTATAATCTATAACAGATTGCTTACTGTCTTGAGGAAAGGGGAAGAGAGGAATGGAGGGAAAAAATTTGGAAGTCAAAATTTTATAAAAGTTAATGTTTAAAACTCTCTTTATCTGTACTTAGAAAAATAAAATATTACTAAGTAGAGGGAAAAAGAAAGTGTCAATTCCGCAGTGCTCACCTTTCTTTATATTCCAGATTTTATAGCCATACATTGCTAATAGAAAATCTATAGATTTGACTATGCACAATTTTGTTGGCAATGTGATGTCTCTGCTTTTTGGTATGCTGTCCAGATTTGCCATAGCTTTTATTCCCAGCATTCTCATTGCATCAATGAGAAAAGTGAGTATCCGACAGCCAGTGCCCTACCCATTTGAATCCATGACATTTGACTATAATTCAGTCCCATGTACTTAGACAGGAAAGTCACTGAAAGTTGGGGAAGCCATGAGCATTCCAGTTGGTCTACCACCGAAGAGTGTCTAAGAGAGAGTGATAAGTTCTAACATGGAGGCATCACAGCTGGGGAAGAAAGAAACCGGTGATATGCACTACTTAATCCCTGTCCTTTACTCAGCCATTACTGTTTGCCTATGTTCAATTCTGAACATGTGACCTCTAATTAGGGCCTAAAGTCACTCTTTTCACATTATTTGGCTTAATTATAAATTCTCACCAATGAAAGTTGTTCATTCTATTAATTGTTATGTCTCAAAAGTTTAAGGTGTTATCCAAAAGTGAGGAAATAAAAGCAATACTCAATGTACACTGTGGATCAAGTGGGACAGATAGTTAATTGTTATAGAGAGAATTGCTAAGTACAGCAGATGTAAAATATGCATTAAAGGATTAGAACAATATTCAGTAACAACTTAAAAGTCTGATACAATTGGTTAGAAGGCTAATATTTTAAGTCTCATCAGAATACAAATGTGCAATTTTATTAATTAGTCATTTCACATTTCACCTCAACATTGGACACTATTGAGTATGCCCAGAACTAGTCTACTTTCAAAACTGGTTCCTTTCTAGAGAGCTGGGTGGTACAATAAATAGAACACTAAGCCTGCCATCAGGAAAACCTGGGTTTAAATCTGGTCTCAGATACTTACTGACTTTGTGAACCTGGGCAAGTCACTTCACCTCTGTCTGCCTCAGTTTCTTCAACTGTAAAATGATGACAATAATATTATCTACCCCTAAGAGTTGTGAAGATCAAATAAAATACTATTTCTAAATCACTTAGCGCAGTGCCTGGTACATAGCAGACACTTAATAAATATCTGTTCCCTTCCTCTTCCCCATTGGTAAAATTCTCCAATTAAGAATCTTTTCTCTAACATGACAAATTGCTGCTACAGTGGTTGCCACTGCTGTGGTTACTACTACCATTGCGACACCAGTGGAGGTTATCTCTTCTGCAACTTTAGATGTTCAGACCTTCTGAAACTTACAGTCACCTGGACACATACATATTCTTTGCTAAGATCAGGAAAGAAGAAACAGGAAGAGAGTAAAGAAAAGCCAGGGTTCCCTTATGCAAATTCACCTGATTAATTACCTCAGAACTAGCTGTTCCATGACTGAGATCATGACACAGCTCAAATCCCACCTTCTCCAGGAGGCATTGTCCCCTCTTCCTACAACCAATCCTTATTAATACCTTTCCTTTGAGATTACCTTCAATTTATCCTGCATAGATCTTATATTTACATAGTTTCTCCCTAGGGCAATAGGAAAAGTGCAGATTATCTAAAGTTTAGATGGCAAACCATCCACTTCCAATGTAGTCCTATGTTGCTGTGTGTGTGTGTGTGTGTGTGTGTGTGTGTGTGTGTGTGTGCATAGAAAGGTGTTGTGGTGTGGGGAGAAAGATGAAAAATCCTACCCTCTTTTTGAAAACTTCCTTAAGCTCTGCTTTGAGTGTCTGAAATTCTATGAGAACTAGCTGTTGTAGCATAAAACATTATAATTGGAGAGAAATGACTTAAGCACCAGTAAAACTTTTTTATTAGCCATGTAACCTTCTTCAAAGTACAAAATCATAGACATTCAGAGATGGAAGGAAAGTCAGAGGTCATCTAGTTTAACCTATACTAGAATAAGATTTCCTTCTACAAAACCCCCTGGCAAATTATCCTCCTATTTTTGTGTGAAGACCTCTACTTAGGGACCAGAAGAGCTGCCCCAAGGCAACCCATTTCACTTGGGATACTTATATTTCTTAATTTCTTTCCCTTACATCAATCTGAAATCCATTTCTCTACACCTTCTACCCCAGATCCTAGTTTTCCTGCCTGGGGTTGAGCAGAAATATAATGCCCGTCAATATGACAATTCTTAAAATATTTGATGATGACTCTCATAATCTGCCCTACCCAACCATTACTGTCTAAAGAGCCCCAGTTACTTCAATTAGTCCTCAAGTGAGACTTTTAGCACATTCCCAAGTCCTTGCAAGTCCTTTGGTCACCTTCCTTTGTGTTTCATGGTATTAATATTGCCTCTCCCAAAATGTGGGGCCCAGAATTAAATAAAATATCATAGGTAGGGCTTGACCAGGGCAAAGGATGGCAGAACTATGATGCTTCTTTTTGTAGACGCTACACTTCTTTTCCATTTAGGTGCTAAGTCTTATTCCACCTCCATAATATATATCACATATGACATCTCATCTACTCACATGTTTATCACCCTAGTTCAGATACTTACCACTTCTTGCCAAGAATCTTGCCAGTTTCTTCCTGTAAAGGATGAATTTACTGTTTTCTATCTTTTTTACTTTTTCTGGAAAGCTCCTTGACTACTAATATCTAGTCAATTTCCACAAAATTTCCATGTGGCATGAAAAAATATATACATATGTAATGTATATACATGTATATATATATATGTATATGCATATATATAAATACATATATGTGTGTATATAAACTTATATAAATATATCCCTATATATATAGTATATGTGTGTGTGTATGTGTGTGTATATAGGATTTGTTCAGGGAGGACCAGTACCTTTTGTGTGATGGCTGCCAAGCCTTTTTCAGGGCTGCTTTATACCTTTGGTGTCCACCTGTTCCACCCAACTCTCACCTGTGAGTCCAAGAAGCCGCAGCATGTGCAGTGGCCACACCCTGATAAACCATTTTGGCAGATGGGGCAAACCAGGTTGAGGGTAAGCAAGTGGTCTCAGATCCAGAGTTAGGAAGGTGTCAATTCCAAGCATGTGAAACTTCCCCTGGTGGAATGGGTGGATGAGAACCATTTGTTCCAATAGCCATGAAGTTACCTGAAGAAGGTGATGTGGAGTGCTTAGAGCTTGGTTAGACACCAAAGATGCCAGGCTCACCCCCTGCATCCTGAGCCACTGCCAGTCATCTTGATTCTGTCCTGCCACTGGATTATAATTACTCTGGAGGAGACAGTGAGGCTGATGACTTCATGCAACTCTGCCTCACTTAAATCCAATTTATGTACCTATCCAAAGACATCACCCATACCATCATATACATATATAAATACATATATATAGTTTTTTTCTGTGTGTATATATATTTATGTGTATAGATAGATAGATAGATAGATAGATAGATAGATAGATAGATAGATAGATAGATATGTCCTTCACAGTCCCACTTAGAAAACTTCTTAAGATTTTAGCTAAGACTTTCCATGTCTATATTTTCCCTTGTGTTTGTTAGATTTAGCTGTTAGTTACATTTGTCTAAATCTGAGATTCTCCAATTATTAGAAAAGATTTCAACTAATTTCCTTTTCCCTGTCTTTTAAACTTATTATTTGTTTGGTCTTTATACTCATTTATTCCTTCTTTAAATCTCTTTGCATTCCTGAAGGAATTAAAAGTGGTAAAATAACAAGTTTGTTTCATCTTTTCAAATAATTTCTATTATTGTGTTGAAGATCTTGATCCCTCACTTCTTTTTTCCCCTTTCCTACCTCATTCTTGGAAATATCTATTTTCATGGGTTGTAATGAAGACAAAATATTGCCCCTTGATGAAGATTTTTCTGTGTCATAATTTTACTTAGTTCCATCATATGTTTCTGTTTTCTGTTATATATATATATATGTATATATATATATATATGTATGTATATATATATATGTGTGTGTGTGTGTATGTGTGTTATTCAATTTGACATGAAAGGCATTCTTTTAGTCTATGATGAATACATCTAGAGATGTTAGTAATTCCATGGATTCCAAAAAGACTAGTGAAAAGGAAAAATACTTGAAGACATAGGAGTCAGCCTGTTAAAAGTTATGAAAGTTAGAAACAGAATAATTCATCCTTGTTCATCCCCTAATTGTTAATAATTATCTTCTCCTCCCTCCACCAAATAAGATAATGACATATATATATATGTGCATACATATGCATATATAACATATATGAATATAGTTCCCACTTATCTACATACCTATTGTTTCTTCTTCTGTATGTAAGATCCTAATGACAGAAACTCTTCATTTTTTCTTTGCATTCCCAGTGACTAGAATAATTCTTTACTCATAGAATGTGCTTAAATTCTTGTTGAACAGAATTGATTTTATTTAATTCAATGATTTAAATATCTCAAACCAGGATCAAGTATAGACCAACAAGGAACTTGATCAGAGATCTCTTTCTAGTTACTAGTATAGTATCTAGTATCTAGTAACTATTAGTTACTTATAAATGTCATTTAAATAGTTGTAAATCTATTGAAATTTATTATCATCTAGCCCAGTTCTCTTAAGGAAAGCATAAGAGACTACATTAAGTGTTTGCTTACATATGCAATTTCTATATGCAATAAACAGTTCACCAAGAGACTAATCTGCCTACCTTGTCTGCCAAAAATAAAATCTATCTGCCATTAGCTGATATTAATAAAATCATGCTAAATAAATATAAATAAAATATTCCTAGATGCTCATTAATCATCCCTTTAATAATAAGTTCTAGCACTTCTCCAGGAATTTAAGTACTCTGGTGCATTTTTGGAGGACTCCAACCTCTTCTCCTCCAGAAATAAAAATATTTGTCTTTCTCCAGGCCTGTGACTTATCTCCAATACTTCAAGATCTTTCAATACTTAGTCACAGTAGATTAACAATCATTTCTGTCAGCTTTCTCAGTGTCCTGGAAAGCAATTTGTTTGGGTCTGATAATTTGAATTCATCCTTGGTGGCTAGATGTTCTCTTAATGACTCCTTACTTATCTTGATAATCAACTATTTATTAATTTTTGTTCTGGTCTTGCAAACTTGAAGGTTATTTTCCTTGACAGAGGAAACAGTAAAAATGGATTACCTCTACTTCCTCTCTGCTATCATTTTCCTTTGAACCTCAAGCAACCATTATACCCTTTTCTTGGTCTATGTCTTTTCTGTAAAATATTCATTTTTTGCTCTGCTTTCTTTTTTTTCTTTCTTTGTTTCTTTCTTTTTGCTTACACATCTAATTTTAAGCTTTAGCACTCTGGACACCATTGTATCATCTTTTTGTATGCATTCTCTGTTACCTACCCTTATTTCCATTTTATGTAGCTATCATTTTGTTTCATTTTTTTTTACTTTCCTCTTCATCTGTCCACATAGGCTCTCCTCTTCCTGTCTTATGAATCTCACTATTGAAAAACAACTTTCCTTGCTGAGCTGACTTCCCCTACAGAATTTTAGTCTGTGAAATCTATTTTCTGAGTTCTTTAAAATTTTGCATTCCCCAAAACTAAACTATTCCTACTTTCTTATCTTTTTCTATCACAAATTCTTAAAAGGCAGTGAACACTTCCCACAAAGCTTCCTGTCATCCCTACTCCAGGAACCACCTCCAGAATATCAATTCCTCCTGCTTCTTCCTCCTACCTTTTGAATGATGATATCAACAGTAAGGTAAACCAATAAATTATTAGACGTAATTCTTTGGAGAGAGAGAGAGACAGAGACAGAGACAGCGAGAGACTCTATCATCTATCTTTCTCTCTCTATCTGTCTGTCTGTCTGCCTTTCTGTCTACTTATCAATCATCTATCTCCTGTCACAGACTCAAAAAATTTGGAGAAAGATTCAATGAACATCTCTAGTCCAATTCACAAATGAAAGGAATCACCAATCTAACGTAACTGATAAGTGGTCTCGGCTCTCCTTGAAAACCTCCTAGAAAGGGAAACCCATCACCTCTTAGGACAAAACATTCAACTTTTTGGATGAGTTCTGTTAAGAATGTTATTTTTTTTCTAGAATCAAATCTAAATTGCTCTCTTGCAATTTATACTCATCATTCCTAGTTTTGTTCTCTGGGACCAAACAAAACAAATTTAATGCTTCTGTCCCATGACAGTCTTTGAGAGGATTCTGCTATCTTATCTTTTTGAAGCTATTTTTTGTTCCCAAGTGCAAAATTTTATATTTATCTCTAATAACTTACATATTATTAGATTCAGTAACATGTTATAGTCTATATATTATTCCACTCAACAACTAGTTAAATATTCCTGTTGCAAAATGAATGAAGATAGCTTTATTTCCCCGTTTTAGCTTCTTCTTAAAGACTGACTTATTTTTATATTCCTAGATCTTAGCACAATACCCAGCACATAGTGAGCATTGCCTTATCTACCTATCTATATCAATCAAATATCTATCTATCTATCTATCTATCTATCTATCTATCTATCTATCTATCTATCTATCTATCTATCTATCTAATATTGCATAACCAGTTGCTGATGAAGCTATACTAGCTCCAAAGATACAGCTTCCCTTTGCAGATGTTTGCCAATTTTCCATTCTAGGACTTTTCTAGGAATTCAAGTCAAGTTCAGTAGTCTATAACTGAAAGCCTTTGTTTTCTTCCCTATTTTGAAGACTAGAACATTTGTTTTGTCTAAATTTGTGGTATCTCTCTTGTTTTTCCTTTTTTCTTATTACTGACAGAAAATATGCCTCTCAGTTCCTTTTATACATGAGAATGCAGTTTATCTGAGTCAAACTACTTGAATTTTCATGGGCAGCTAGATATTTTCTGTTACTCATTTTCTGGTTCTGTAGTTTCCAGTGCAGAGATCAAATACAAACAAAATCAGAATTAGGTAGCTTTATCTTCTTTGTGTTATGAGTTAACATTATTCATTCCAACCCAAAGCCCCTCTTCTTTGATTCTACTTTATACCACAAAGTTGTTCTTAAAAAAAACAACAGCCTTGTTTCTGGCCTTTAGCTTTCATTTATCCTATTTATTTTTATAAAGTATACTTATAGAGAGTCAGAGCCTAGTTATTGGCTTCATCCTACCAAATCATATCTTTTTCCTATGAGATAAAATTTGTGCCCTTAGTTTTGAACTTCTAATTCATTGCTTTTGTTACTTAAACTTGCAGCACTTGTTTAAGTACCTGAAATCATGAGCTTTCCTATTCTTAATTACTATCAAAATCTGGACAATAGGTATTTTTCAGCTATTGTTTTCCCGTGTGGCTAATTAGACTAAACTCTTTTGAATGATTGTGGATCTTTTTTGGAAGCATTGCAATCTATTGTATTTTTTGCCATCTTTCTGAGAAAAGTTTGCTCAGCCTGTTGTAAAGCTCTCCTTCCACATTACATTACCTTATCATCCTCTATGGTCATTTGTAATCTAAAGTATGGTGTCAGTTGAACAAAGAGTCCATGCCACCAACAGGTCTCGCAGGAAAAAAACTCCAAAATTGACAGATTGTCATTGGTGCCTAGACCTGTACAATGTCAGACATAATATGTTCCTTAAAATCACAAAGGTAGATTTTTTTTTTTGAATGGGGGCAGTCTTTAGATGTCATTTATTCAAAACTTTCATTTCATAGTTAGAGAAAAGTGAGATTCAGAGAGCTGAAGTAACAAACAAAGTCACATGCTAATACATAATAAAACTAGTCCTTGAAATTAGAGATCCAGATTCTGAGTCCAGAGCTCCTTTCACAAATCTACACTCAGAAGAGCCCATTACTAAACACTGTTCTCCTAGGGGAGAAGAAGACAACTAGTGTTTTGTAAATTCCAGGTATTACAATTCTGTCTTCTTTTCACTGAAATAAAAACCTCAAATCAAAAGCATCTGTCCTTCTCCTTGCATATGTCAAAATGTAATTGGCTACGGTTGGGGTTTGTTGCCTTTATTACTTTTAATAGCAGTACAGCCACTGATTGCCCAAGCTGATGGTTAATTTAATTTCTGTCAATACAATATTGGGGCTGTCTGCATATTCAGGCCATGATTAACTGCAGCCGAGTCCATAACAGTAGTGTTATTATTACTGCATTTAACTACCTCTCAGGAGAAGACAAATTAAATTATGTTGAAAATGCTGTTGATTATCATTACGAACTTATTTGTAGAGCACAATTACTGATCTGCTGTAAAATAAATCAAATTTTTTATCATCTTCGTATAAATTAAATTTAATGTAGGAGAATGGAGAGTGGTGACTACAAGACTTCAGGCAGCTTTATGTAAGTCAACCAAGCACTGAATTAAAATAATAATCACAGATGAACATTATATTATATTTTAATAAAGAGTTACTCCATGGCCAACTGTGCCTCATAGATTATGGGATTTCAACAATAAAGCAGCAAACTTATAGTAGGTTGTATGCTGTTGACATGAGCAAAGGCTGAGACTTGCAAATGAATTCTATTATCATTGTTATTATTATTATTGCAACTACTACTACTGTTGCTATCAGGTCAGTGAAATCCTTAATCACAATTCCTATAATTTAAGGAAAACCACTTTACAAACAATAACAGCAATTGCTTACATATGATCATCATTTCATTTTTCTCCTTTCCTTTGCAGTTTACTTGGCCTTTATATTTCCTAATGTAATGTGCTATTCTCATGCCCCAGTCAGTCAGAAATTACCTTGCCAGAAAAAGATGACATGGTATGTCACCTTAACTTCTATAACTAGAAGAAAGCACTTTGGGCATATGAGCAAAACTTTAATGTACACTAAATGCTCCTTGTCACACTCTCCATAACATAAATACCTCTAAGAAAAAGGCTAGGTCCCCAGCTACCAACTAAAATATAGAGAAGGAAATAATAATGCCTACCCTTCTTCCTGTTAAAGCAAGGGAACAAACTTCTCTTTTAAATAACTAAGTAGTCCAAATGACTAAATAATTTGAATACAAAACTTATGTGTCTGGCGCTCCCCCCTCCATTTTTAATGAAAGAAGAGACAACTCTAAATGTTCTCCTCTATAAAATATAAATTCAGAAAGGTGGCATAATGATATGAGATCATCAAACCTAGAGTTAGGAGACCTAGGATGACCCTGCCTCTTACCAGCTGAGTGACCTTGGGCAACTCACCTAACCTCCCAAAAATTCTGTTTCTACACTTGGAAAATGGGGATAATACTGTTTTGCCACCAGATTATGGCCAAACCACTTTTTTGGATAGTGGTATAGACATTTGAGCTGATATTGGCATTGGGTTTACTTATAAACCAGAATTCTCCATGAGCAGAGGGTAAGCCTTTTGTGGATTACTCAAAAAGTCAATGTGATTCCATGGGAAGAGTATGGGGTTTGGTGTTAAAGATCCATGGTTTAAATCTCAGTTCAGTCATTTAATTCTCTGTGTGACCCTGAGCAAATCAACAAATGTTCCTGGATTACAGGTTCTCATCTATAAAATGATGGGTTTGGTGGAAGGTCTCTTTGAGCTCTAAATCTATTACTACTAATATAAAATCTGCTTTTCTAATGCACTCAAAGATTAAAATCAAGTTAAACAGTACAAATTCATGGTTTAGTTGATTTAAAACCAGATTCTTGATTTAGCAATTTGTTATTATTGCTTGTATTTGCTAAGGAGAGCTAACTTTATATAGCCCTTACTATGTGCCAAATATTGTGCTATGAGTACAAATTATATCTCATCTAATCCTCATTGCAACCTTGGGAAGGAAATGCTATCATTATCCCCATTTTATAGATAGGAAACTGAGGCAAATAAGATTAAGCAACCATTGTTCAGGGTCACACAGCTAGTGTCTCAGGCTGTATTTGAACACAGATCTTATTTACTCAAGGCCTAGTGTTCTATTCACTGCACTTCCTAGCTACTATTATTATTATATTATATTAAAAATAACAATAATCTTGCTTTACATTTGAATGATAGAGCTTTTTTTTAATAAAAACCCTATGAAGTAGATACAGCAAGGATCATTACCCATGTTTTACATATACTTCAATTGGATTTTAAAAAATTTAAGTACCTATTGCATTTGATAAGTCCAGGGCATAGCTTCAGATATAAATACAAAATCAAAACAGTTCCCAACTTTAAGAATCATTTACAGGGAGCAAGGTAGACACTAATAAATAAATACAAAATGTATGCAAAGCATAAACGCTCAAAATAATTCATTGAATCAGTTGATGAATGTCTGAACAAAGATTTTGTCAATAAGAGAAAGGGATACATAAGAGAAAAATTTGGAAGTAGAATTGTCAATTTTTGATCATTTAATTGATATAGGTTGAAAAGGAGATAGATGAGTCATAAATGATTTGGAGGTGGTGAAACTGTGTAACTGAAAAGATGGTATTGCCCATGACAGCAAAAAGGTATTTATTATGAGAGTTGAGATGTCAAAGAGACATCAGGTAGAGATGTCCAGCTGGCAGCTAGTGATGCAGGCCTAGTATTCAGGAGAAAGGTAAGTCACAATTACATAGATTTGAAAGTCATCTGCATAAGAGCTCCTATGGAAGCTGAGATGACTAAGGTGGAGAGTGAAGAAGGAGAAAAGAAGAAGATCAAACACAGAGTGTAAGGTTAATGGGATATAAGATCTTCCTAGCCCATTAACAGGTCTCACATGGAGCCCTGACACAGAGCCAGTTAGACTCTGGGTCACAGGGATTCCCACACCTTTCCAATTAAGTGCTGATGTCCAAGTCTCTACACACTAAGCCAATAAAGTGACTAGTCTTTGATTGGAAAGAGTATATATTGCATTGCTTGGAGGGAAAGGTATGGACAGAGGGAGAAACAAGCAGAGAGAGAAACAGTCAGAGAGAGAAACAAACAGAGAGAGAATCAGGTGGAGGGAAGAATTTGCCAAGGGGAACTTGCTTGCAGTGTCAGTGCTCCCTGGATTAGTGATGAGTACCTTACTAAATATTTCCTTCTGGTATCCTAATAGCAATGTTCCAAATACATGTTTTGGTTTTGTCTTGGAGGAGGAGAGTTTATTATATTTTGTGAACCAACCATGGAGATACACATGTATATTCATAGAAGCTGCTATGGGTAACGGATATCATATTGGCATTGCACAAAATCGTACACCTATTTGCAGGGGGTAGAAAATTAAAAATAATTCACCAAAGGAGTCAGAGAAGTGATCTAAAGGTAGGAGGAGAAGCAAGATAGGAAAGAAAGAAAGAAAGAAAGAAAGAAAGAAAGAAAGAAAGAAAGAAAGAAAGAAAGAAAGAAAGAAAGAAAGAAAGAGAAAGGAAGGAAGGAAGGAAGGAAGGAAGGAAGGAAGGAAGGAAGGAAGGAAGGAAGGAAGGAAGGAAGGAAGGAAGGAAGGAAAGAAGGAAGGAAAGAAGGAAGGAAGGAAGAAAGAAAAAGAAAGAAAGAAAGAAAGAAAGAAAGAAAGAAAGAAAGAAAGAAAGAAAGAAAGAAAGAAAGAAAGAAGAAAGAAAGGAAGAAGGAAGGAAGGAAGGAAGGAAGGAAAGAAGGAAGGAAGGAAGGAAGGAAAGAAGGAAGGAAGGAAGTAACAAACAAACTTAGGTAGCAGTCTAAGAGCAAGCAATGATCAATAGGGGCCCGATGTTCCAAAGAACTAAAACAAAACAAAACAAAAACTTTGAATGTTCCATTTGAGTGAGAGGAGTTGTTTTTAGTCTAAGTCCATGAACTTTTTATTTTTATAATTGTATGTCAACATAATTTATTTCATGTGTAATCTTAAGAAAAGAACCATAACTTTCACCAGACTGACAAAGGGGTTAATAACACAAAAATGTTTAAGAACTTTCACATTTAGATGAATGGTAACTTTAGGGAGGATAATTCCATTCAAGTAGAGGGATCAGAAACCAAATTGAAAAGAGCTGAAAAGTGAATGGGAAAAAAGGAATCAGAAGCAAAGAACATGGACAGTTTTTACTAAGAGTTTTGCTGACAGATATTTATATCCAGTTTTTTATTCTTTTACTGAAGAATTAGAAAGCAAGAGGACAATTAACTGGGGAAAAGTTATATTTTGAGACACAATTGCAATGGAATGTTATGTAAGACATAATAAATATCAGTAAGTATTTAGTAAATGCCCACTATGTTCCAGGCAGTAGACTCTGGGGATTCAAATACAATTAAGAAAACAATCCACACTAACAATTTACATACTATTGGGGAAAGACAAAAATATATATTAGGTACATGCATACATATATACATATGTATATGTATATATATATGTGTGTGTATGTGTGTGTGGGCCTACATGTATATGCATGTGTGTGAATATATATACATATATTAACTAAAAATAAATGCAAATATGTACACATAGATAGACACATAAGTAGCTAAATGAAAGGTTGGAGGGGAGGAGGCACTTTCATTTGGGAAGAAGAGGAAAGGTTTCATGCAGAAGATTGTGCCTGAGTAGAATATTAAAGGAATAGGAGAACTATGGGGTAAAGGCAAGAAAGGAGTACATTCTAAGCTTGGAGAATGATTAGAACAAAGATATAGAAATGTAGTATCACGAGTGAGGAACAGAGAGAAGGACATTTTGGCTGAAATGCAAGTCTAGGAGGGAGGGTAATATCCAATGAGGCTAGAAAGGTAGGTTTAAGAAAGATCCTGTAGAATTTTCAAAGCTAAACAGAGGAGTTTATATTTTCTCCCATAGGCAATAGGAAAACTTTGCAGTTGGTTGAGTAGACAAGTCACATGGTCAGATCTATGCTTAAGGAAATTACTTTAGCAACAGTATTTAAGTATAGTATGAACTAGAGTGAAGAGCTATTTGAGGCTAGGAGACAAATAGGAGAGCTGTTTAGATGAGAGGTGATGAGGGCATGAAATGAACTGGTTGTTGTGTGAGTGGATAGAGTGATTAATGTTAGGAATGTGGAAACAAGATTTGGCATTAATTGTATATTTGAGGGTGAGGTATATTGAGGCTATGGCTATGAACCTAACAGCCTAGAATGATGGTCATGCATTCACCAGAGAGAAGAAAGTTTGGAAAAGGAGAGGGTTTGAAGGGAAATATAGTGAATTCATTTCTAGACATGTAAATTTTAGATATTTACAGGGCATCTATTTTGAAATGTCCAATAAGCAATTTGTAACCTGGAAATGAATATTAGGGTTGAATACGATGGCAATGATCTTCATAGAAATGATAGTGAAATCCACAGGAGCTGATGTTATTAAGAACATACAATGAATATAGAAAAAAAACATGACATGATTTATAGGAACTGATGCAAAATAAAGTACAGAAAAATAATAGACACAGTTATATACTGTGGAGGGATGTCAAGGAGGTAGGTGAATTGGAGGGTTAGGGAATTATAGCTAGAGAAAGAGCATTTTGAAATCAGGAATACCAGGATTTGGAGAAGAGGAGGCAAATGTCTGAGAGTCATTGGACGGTAGAATGCAGTGAACAAACGTAGCCCTAGCTCAGAAACTGATTAAAGCTGTGGTCCTAGACTCAGCACCAAGAGCCAGGTGATAAGAGAACTGGTATCTGAAATCTTGAGAAGCAGATAGGTAAACTGAAGTCCAGATACATAAAGTAACATAGTCTGCACACAATTGTTATTGTTCAGTCATTTCAGTAGCGTCCAATTCTTTGCAACCCTATTTGGGGTTTTCTTGGCAAAGATACTGGTGTTGTTCATTTTATAGATAAGAAATCTGAGGCAAAAGAGTTAAGTGACTTTCCCAGGCTAGATTCAAACACATGAAGATGAGTCTTTCTGGCTCCAGTTTCAACACTATCTACTATACCACTTAGCTGCCTCATACAATTAACCAGATTTCTCTGAACTCACCGTTATTCTAGACTTTACAATTTCTGTCAATAGCAATACTATTCTTCCAGTCAACCAGTCCCTTAATATCAACAATTGACTCCTCTGTCTTGTTAACTCAACCAGTATAATCAGTTGCTAAACCTTTTAATTTCTTTCTCTAGATTTGTAACCAGCCTTCTAGTTTGGGGTGATAACCTATTGCATAGTGTGTTGTGATAGTTTCCTAATTCTTTTTCCTGCCACCTGTCTCTCCCTAATCCAATTCATCACCACATTAGCTATCAAATTGATGTTCCTAAAGCATAGATCTGATCATATGACACTCATTCCAAAAACTATAGTGACTTCTTATTATTTGTAGGATTAAGTAAAAAGTCTGATGTTTGGCATTTTAAGCCCTAAACCTAGAATATATTCCTTCCTCACATATAACTAGAATCCATAGTTTGGTTCACAGATTAGCAAAAGCAACACTGTCTATATGAGATTTTTCATGATTCTTTAAGTTGCTACTGCTAAGACTCCTCCAAACAAAATTCCTATGTATTTATCTTGTTTTATGTTTGGTGCATTTCTATGTGTGTGTGTGTGTGTGTGTGTGTGTGTGTGTGTGTGTGTGTGTGTGCGTGCGTGTGTTTTCCCCCTCAACAGAATGTAAGCTCCTTGAGGGTGGATGCTACTTAAGTTTTGTATTTTTATTACCAAATCCTAAGACAATGTCTGGGCACGTAATAAGCACTTTAAAAATGTTTGGTTGGTTGGTTAATTGAAAACAAACCAAAAAAAAAAAAAGAAGTGGATTAGAAGTCACAAGATTTAGGTTCAAATAATAAAATAAAAATACTTCACGTTTGTATTATATTTTTCAGATTGCACAATAGATTTTAGGGAATATATGGATCTTTGGAAGTCACTTAGTTCAGTTCACACCTGGATCAATTGTGCTAAGTGGTTATGTGACCTGAACTTGATGACCTTCTGAAGCAGTCCATTCCATGCTTAAATATTTTTATAATTTGATACTTTATTTTTTCCAATACATGTAAAAATAATTTTAACATTCTTTTTTTTTCTTTCAAATTTTGAGTTCCAATTCCTTTCCTTTCCTCCCTTTCCCCTCTCTGAGAAGGCAAACAATTTGGCACAGGTTATACATTTGTAGTCACGCAAAAGACATTTCCATGGAAGTCATGCTGTGAAAGAAAACATAGACAAAACCCAAGAAAAATCAAGAAAGTAAAGAAAAAGTACTTGTGCTCTGTATTCAGGATCCACCAGTTCTTTTTTTGGAGATTTCTTTTATCATAAGTCCTTCAGAATTATCTCGAATCATTGTTTTGCTGAGAACAGCCAAATTCCTCTGTAGAGAAATAAAACTCTACCAACATATAACCACCAACAGTGCATTACTGTCTCAATTTTCCCACATGCCCTCTAACATTTGCCATTTTCTTTTTTTGTCATATTAGTCTGAGAAGTGTGCCACAGTAGCTCAGAATTCTTTGAATTTGCATTTCTGTAACCAATAAGTGATTTAGGGCACTTTTTCATAAGAATAGATAGCTTTGAGTACTTTGTCCAAAAACTGCTAGTTCATATCCTTTGACCATTTATCAATTGAGAAAAGGATATTATTTCTATAAATCTGAATCAGTTTTCTATAAATTTGAGAAAAGAGGCATTTATTATAGAAACTTGCTGTAATTTTTTTCACAGTAAAGATTATCAACAATATATTTTCCTCCATTCAATTTTCCCCATTTATCCTCTCTCTGTCTCTGTCTCTATCTCTCTCTCTTCTCTCTCTCTGTCTCTCTCCCTCCTTCCCTCCCTCCCCCTCTCCTTTTCCGTTTTCCTCTCCCTCTTCCCCTGCTAATTCTTTTTCACCTGCCCCTCCTCAAAAATGTTTTGCTTCTGACTTTTACCTCCTCCAAACATCCTTCCCTTCTTTCAGTTCCTCATTCTTATCCCTTTCTCCTTCTACTTTCCTATATGGAAAGATAGATTTCTACACCCATCTGGGTGTGTATATTGTTCCTTTTACTAGCCGATTCTGTTAAGAGTAAGATTTACAACCTTACCTTGCCTCATCTTCCCCTCCACTGTAAAATCTCTTTCAGACCATTTTTCTGTCAGATGATTTGCCCATTCAACTTCTCCCTTTCCCTTTCTCCTGGCATCATCTTCTTTCTCAACCTTTAATATTATTTATTTATTTATTTTTATATAATCAGCCCATCACATCCAACTAACACCAGTTTCTTCTATCTGTGCATACTCTTCACTGCTCTAATAATAAAAAAGGATTTTTTTAGGAGTTACAAGTATCATTTTCCCATCTAGGAATGTAAACAGTTTAACCTTATTGAATTCCTTATGATTCTCTTTCCTGCTTATCTTTTTAAGCTTCTCTTGAGTCTTGTATTTGTAAGTCAAATTTTCTATTCCATTCTGATCTTTTCATTAGAAATGTATCAAAGTCCTCTATTTCATTGAATATTGACTTTCTTCTTGAAGTTTTACTCAGTTTTGCTGGGGAGATGACTCTTGGTTATAATTCTAGTTTGTTTGCCTCCTAGAATAGCATATTCTCAGTCCTTTAATTTAAAAACTGTTAAATGTTGTGTTATCCTGATGGCAGCTCAACAATACTTGATTTGTTTCTTTTTGGCTTCTTGTAATATTTTTTTCTTGACATAGGAGCTCTGGTATTTGACTATAACATTCTTGGGAGTTTTCATTTCGTAATCTCCTACAGGTGGGGATCAATACATTCTTTTTTTTTCATTTTCTGGTTCTTGAATATTGGGGCTGTTTTCCTTGATAATTTCTTGAAAGATGATGTTTAGACTCTTGCTGTCTTGGGGAAGGGGAAGGAAAGGCAAGGAGAAAAATTGGAACTCTAAATCTCACAAAAATGAATGTTAAAAACTATCTCTACATGTAATTGGAAAAAAAATAAAATACTTTTAAATCCAAAAAATTAAAAAGAGATTACAAGCAGGACACTCTCAGAAAAACCTGAAAAGATTTACTTGAACTGATGCAGAGTGAAATGAACTGAACCAGGAAAACATTGTTCATAGTAACAACAATATAGTGCTTGATGACCTATTATGAATAGCTTAGCTATTCTCAGCAATAAAATGATCCAAGAAAATTCTAAAGGACTTATGATGAAAGGTGTTGTCCATATCTACAGAAAGAACTGCAGATAAAAGATGCTTTTCTTTAACATCTTTTTTCTCCTGGTTTTTTTTTTCATTTTTTCAATTTTGTTTTATTTGGAACTCAAAATTTGAAAAAGAAAGCTACATTCATTTTTACATATTATTGGGAAAAATAAAATATTAAATTTAAAAAAAGATATACTTAGAACACCTACAAAAATAAAATATATTGGAATGATAGTGGGTTCCCTGTTTTGGAAATCTTCAAAAGAACTCTGATTGACAAAATAATTTCAGTTGCCCCTGTTGATTCAGTTAACCCTGAGAAGTAGGTGTTATTATTATCCACATTTTTTTTTTTAGGAATGGGTACAGGAGCCCTAGTTACAGTCCTGGGGTGGAGAAGAGCGCTTATGGTCACTCACAATTGTGAGAATAGGCCAGGAGAGCAGTGCTTACTACTCATCTCCTTGGTTCATGCCACCTTTGAAGATCTGAAAGCTTATAGCTCCTTAGAATTACCTCTGAAAATAGCTGCACAAAACAACTTAAGCATGGGACTTTGTCTCCCCTAGCCCAGAGGCTGAGCTAAAATTTAGCATAGAGTCAAAAGTCCAGAAATGGGTTAGAAAAATGAGCAAACAACAAAAGATCCTGACCATAAAATGTTACTATGATGACAGGGAAAATCAAAACACAAATTCAGAATACAACAAAGTCAAAATTTCTACCACCAAAGCCTCAAAGAAAAATGTGAATTTGTATCAGTGCTTGAAGAACTCAAAAGGAATTTTAAAAATCAGAGAAGTAGAAGCAAAAATGGAAAGAAAAATGAGAGTACTGAGAGAAAATCATGAAATAATGGTAAAGGAGGTAAAAAAAAAACACTGACGAAAGCAATACCTTAAGAAACAGAATACGCTAAATGGTAAAAGAGGCTCAATAACCCAGTGAAGAGAAGAGTACCTTGAAAAGCAGAATTGGCCAAATAATGGAGGTAGAATAAAAATTGGGGAAAAGACATAAAAGTGATTCAAGAAAATAATGGGAAATGAGTCAACAACTTAATAAAGAAGGCACAAAAATACTGAAAATAAACATTCCTTAAAAATGTCAAATAGGCTAAATAGTAAAAAAAGGTACAAAATCCAATGGAAGGAAGAATGCATTAAAAAGCTGAATCTGCAATCAAAACTAATTTAATCAGCAAGCTGGTATGCCTGTCAAAAGGAGTGAATGACAGGCTCATGACAATGTGATTGCCACTCACAGGAAAACACCATGCCACCATCATCAGTGCCTATGCTCCCACCATGACAAACCCTGATGATCTGACCAAGGCCTTTGACACTGTTAGTCATGAGGGCTACATAAAATTATGTCAAAATTTGGTTGCTGGTCATAAATATTGTATGTAAGTTCCATGATGGCATATTTGCTCAGGTTCTGGATAATGGACATTGTTGTCATGCCTTCCCAGTCACCAACAGAGTGAAACAGAGCTGTGTGTTTGCTCCCATGCTCTTTATCATGATGTTTTCAGCCTTGTTGACAAATGTTTTCAATGAGGATGAACAGGGCATAAAGGTCAACTACTGTACTGATGGCAAATTCTTTAATTTGAAAAAGCTGCAAGCCAAGACCAAAATGGAGGGAGTGTAGGTGCATGATTTTCTGTTTGCAGATGATTGTGCACTCAATGCAGCCTCTGAAGCTGAGATGCAAAAAAGCATGAATCAATTCTCTGCTGCCTGTGCTAATTTTGGCCTAATAATTAACACCAAAAAAACACAGGTGCTCCATCAGCCACCACCACACCATCTATATGTTGAACCATTGGTTACAACAAATGGAGAAGTTTTGAAAGCTGTGGATAAGTTCACTTACCTTGGTAGTGTACTTTCCAGGGAGGTACACATTGACAATGAGGTTGATGCATACATTGCCAGAGCTAGCTCAATGTTTGGGAGGCTCCAAAGAAAATTTTGCGAGAGAAGAGGTATTAGACTGACTACCAAACTGAAGGCCTACAGAGCCATTGTGCTGACCTCGTTGTTATATGTTTGTGAAACATGGATAGTCTACCAGCACCATGCCAAGAAACTGAATCGCTTCCATTTAAACCATCTTAGGAAGATTCTGAGGATCACCTGGCAGCATAAGCTACCAGACACTGAAGTCCTTGCTCGAGGTGAACTGCCAAGGATTCAAACTATGCTTCTGAGAGCACAACTCTGATGGACTGGCCACATTGTTTGAATTTAAAATGTATGCTTGCCAAAAAGACTATTTTACAGAGAACTCTCATGGGCAGGCGATCACATGGTGACCAGAAGAAACAATACAAGGACACTCTCAAGAACTTTGGGTATGACTGTGTAACATGGGAGATACTGGCACAGGGCCGTTCAGCGTAGTGTGCCCACATCAGAAAGGGTGCTGTGCTCTTTGAGTAAAGTAGAATTGAGACAGCACAAAGTAAACTCAGGAGGCACAAATTTGGGATATCCACCCCAAATATTCACACAGACTATCTGTGCCCAACCTGTGGTAGAGCATTCTGAACTCATATTGGTCTGATCAGCCTCAGTCAGACACACTGAAATTTCATCTCATCATGGCGATGTCATTTTGCTCCTCTTCGAAGATGAAGGATAACAACCAACCAACCACTCTCAATTTATCCTCTATATATTTGTGTTTTTGTTTTGTGTTTGTGTGTTGTCTTCCCCACTGAACTGTAAGATTCTTTTTTTCTATCTTCAGCACTTAGCACCATGCCTGTCACAGAGTATGAACTTAATAAATGCTAATTAACTGACTAAAATTCAATTGACATATCCAATCTGTTGGCAAATATTTGTTTTTATTATTTTTTGTTTGATTTACAGCCTAATATATGTTCCTTCAACTCTATTCACACAGCTACCATCCTTGTATAGGTTGTCATGCCTTCCCTCCTTAACTTTTTTAGTAGTCTTCTAATTGGTCTCCTTTCCTCGGTCCCCTACTTTCTCCTGCCCATCCCACACTCAAATGACAAAGTGATTTTTCTAAAGTGCAGGTTTGATTTGTTACTCCCCTAACATACATTCAATAAACTTCAGTGACTCCCTGTTAATAATAGAATCAAGTATAATCTCTCAGTGCATTATTTAAAGTTCTTTGCAACTCGGGCCCCTTACTACCTTTCCTGTCTTCTAACATTTACACTCCTCCACATAATTATCCAGTGACTCTGATCCATTTAGAGATTCTAGTATGCTACCTCAGCATTTATACTGACCTACAAGATTTTTTCTTCTCATGTCTCAGACCTAGACTGTTCAGGTTCCTTCAAGACTCAGCTCATATTCCACTGTCTGCAGGTGGCCTTTCCCAATTCCCCACCCTTTTTACCCACTAATCCATTTCTCCTAATATTATCCTTCTTCTACACTGTACATTATCTTGTCTGTAGTCATTTATGTGCTGTTTCCTCAAACAAAATATGAGTTTGTTGAGGGAAGTGACCATTTTTTGCCTTTCTTTGTTTCCTCAACAAAATTTCAGTGTCTAGCACATGGTAAGAACTTATTGACTGACTGAGTGCCCTGCTCTCCCATTGTGTGATTTTCCACTTTGTTATCTTCCAAAAAGAAAAGATATTGACTTTCTAATAGGAGAACATGTTGTTTAGTCCATAGAGTACCAGTTTAGTTTTGATTCTTTCCCTCACTCTTTCTTTTAATTACTGTAGATACTTCCTCTTTCTTTTATCACCTCTAGTTGTAAGCCTGTTCTCCCAGGTAACTGAAAACTGTCCTTGCAATTGTGAAAGAAGCAATTATGGCCTTCCTTGACTGAACCTCTTCCAAATGCAACTTCATCCCCAAGTAGGAGAAGCCTCAAGTCTGTTTTACAGCAGGTCCAGAAATACATGAGTATGATGTTAGTTGTCACCAATCATTGGAATTTGATTTTGAATGAAGGTAAGATCTTTTCTCAAGGTTATCAATCAATAAGAGAGGAGAAGACTATGAAAGACTGAGTCCTTGATGATGTGAGGAGCTTCGTGGCATCAAGGAGTTAAAGGGAAACAAAGCAACCCTTCTTCTTGACAACTTTGTGACAAGTATTCCTTTCTGTCTTATGATATGATCACAATAACCCACAACCTAGTTTGGACCTTTATTGCCTCTTTCCTGGACCACTTATTACAATAGCTCAATGAGATTCCCTGTTTTCTGTCTTTCTCCTTGCATTATAATGCATATTATTAAATTTAGTTTCCAATGCACAAGTGTTACAATATTCCTCTCTTTCTCAAAAAATCATTGGTGGCTCTTCATTCCTTAGTAAATAAAGATCAAATTCTTTAGTCTCAAAGTTGCCCATAATATGATTCCAACATCTATCCCCTATCCCCTTGTCTAACTTAATTTTGACTCATTTATTCCATATTCTGATCAAACTGCACTTGCTTGCCACCACATATCCTATTACAGTCCCTATGTCTAAAACACCTAACCTTCCAACTCAATCTTTGACATCCTTCAAGATACCTCAGATATTGTGTCATCTATAAAAGTTTTCATGATATACTTATCTGAAAATGACCTCTCCTTCATCTGATCTACAGCACTTTACTTTTTATGTTTTCATAATATTCAAATATATATTATATTTATTTGTGAATCTCGTAATGCATTTTAAATTTCTTATTTATCTTTTTATCATTCTCAAATCCAAGCACAAAGTAGGTGCTTAATAGATGATTATTTCACAAATGAATTAACTTTCAACAAAGGTACACAAGGCACACAAATCTTCTCATGTGTATATCAGGTATAGAAGACCTTAGGGGTACTCAGCTGTAGATGCCTATGCTAAGGTGATCTCTAAGATGAGACTGTTTCAAAAGGAGAATGATAACACTTGCATAAATACATTTAACATCCCTCCACATTCTCTACTTGCTATTGACAGACTCTCAAGTCAACAGGGGAAATGGAGTTACATGTAACCTAACTCTAGCCCTTGCTGTTGTAATACTTAGACAATTATGTTATTATTTCCTGGGATGTGTTCTGAACAGCCCTGTGAGCGTGAGGGCCAAATTAACTTAGCACTCTGTCACAAATTGGAACTGACATGCCATTCATGTTAAACCTTTAAGTGGTAAGAAAAGATTTCATTTCAATAAAACAAATGCAATATGCAATGCTATTTTTTCTAATGGAAGACTTAATATTTTGCTTTAACTTCAAAAGTGACAAAATAATGTTAAATTAAATACCTTAACCTTAGAATAAGACCTAAATTATACCTTAGAAGTAAAAATTCATAGAATGTTAGAGTCTTAGAGAATGTGGATGTTCATTCTGTTTCATAGATGAGTGAACCTAGATCCAGAGAATGGAAATGACTTCCCTAAAGTCATATTGTCAGTAACAGAGCCAAGACTGGACTTTTTATTCCCATGATTTTTATACTACTGTACTACAAAATATTAGCACTTTTAATATGTTATAAACTGAGATTTTTCTGACTTTTGATAATAAAGGTCTGGATCTATAATTTACAGTAGGGACTTAGATAAGGCACTTATACCTCTTGGCCTAAAAGTGTCTATCTCCAGATAATGAGTGAATTAGATTAAATGATCTCCAAGATCCCATTCAGCTGAGTCTTTGATTATATGATCTAATAGTTATTTTCATTATATGTTTAAATGTCTGTATCAGGATTAAGTTGCCTAATTTCAAGTGTTCTATTAAACTAAGGGCAATGGGAAAATATGTACCTTTTTTCCTACAAAACAGAGACAATCAGGCAAAAAGAACTTTGTTGGACTTAATTATAACAGTAACATACATTATATTTCACTTCAAGGTATAGATATTTTTTCCCCCGCAAAACTCCTATGATGTAGGTAGTGCTTATTCTTTCTGTTTCTGTCCACCACATCTAGAAATGCTTGAATGGACATAATGTAAACCAATCATCCATATCATTAACAGAATGCTCACTTTGATTATTATCATTATTATTGACTTTGTCCTACAAAGGGGGTGGGTTGGTCATGGAACAAGTGTTATAGAAAATAGATGAAGAGCCTGATACTAGACTGAAAGTCTCCATCCACTGAATAATTACTTAATGGAGGATATATTGAAAAACATTTGCAAAAATTTCATGAAAGTAAGAGACAGGGATAGGTCTCTTTTCAGTAGGATGGACAAAATAAATATACCAATTATATAATGGAACTGTTTTTACTGCTGTTGATTCGTTTCAGTAATGTTCAACTTTTCATGACCCTATCTGGGGATTTTTCCTGGAAAAGATACGATAATGGTTTGCCAATTTTTTCTGCAGCTCATTTAACAGAAGAAGAAACACGGTTAAGTTACTTTCTTTGGGTTGGACAACTAGTAAATGTCTGAGGCTGGATTTGAACTGAGGTCTTCCTCACTCCAGGCCTAGCACTCTATCCATTGTACCACCTAGCCAACAAGATGGCATAGAGTTGCAGGTTGACTCTCTTTGAAACTATCATAATCCGTTGGGCATAGAGGATGGTGCATTGAGTAGCATTAGTTCATAGTCTGATAGAAGAATAATGAGACTGCTGCTGTTCAGTCATTTTCAGTCATGTCTTACTCTTTGTGACTCCATTTGGGATTTTCTTGGCAAAGATACTAGAGAGGTTTGCCATTTCCTTTTTCAGCTCATTTATTTTAATAAGGAAATTGAGGTAAAGAGGTTTAAGTGACTTGCCCGGGACTGCACAGCAGGGGAGGGTCTGAGGCCAGATTAGAACTCCAGAAAATGAGCTTTTCTTATTCTAGGTGTAGCAGTCTATGCACTACACTATCTAGCTGCCCTAAATGTGAGATACATTGGGAAAAACAAGAAATATTGATATTCCATCTACTAGAAATGTTTCAAGACAGATGCTACTGACCAATAAAGAGGATAAAACATACATGCAGATAAAGTATACTGAATACATGTATTTTATTATTATATTATATATGATATAATAAAACACGTTAATTTTAAATGGTAACATCTACTATAATCATTACAACCAAATGTATTCTCCTCCATTATCTTACAAGTGTAAAGATATTTCATTACCTGCGCATAACAACATATAGGGCAACTTTTGCCATAGCAAGAATCACAGATGCAATGGTAAAGCTGTGAAGGAATTCCCTTAAGAATAAGCATCAGACATCACCATGGGAAATACAACTTTTGAGAGCTATCCAAAATAAAGAATGAAATTTACATATGTGAAAAGAGATCAGGAAAACAAAAGATTTCAGAAATTCTAGATTTGGTTTAATTAGCATCAGAAAGCAAAGTGTACAATATTAATATGATACAAGAAGTACAACAAACCAAATAAACAGCCAAACAGGAGCAAAAATCTTTACTGCAGAGTCTTGAGAAGTTTTTTAAAAAAAGAAAGAAAAAAGATCTCAGAATTTCAGAAAGGTTACATAAAAAAAAAAATGAATCTGTAAAACTGGAAAAGTCATTGAGCCAATCAGAGCCACCATTATTGGCTTAAGAATTTCATGGTGGCCTTTAAATTACTAGCAAGACATTTTACTAGTCTCCCCTCAGACATAAGCTGATCCTATTTTTCTTAACAGAAGGCATGGCATATCTATTAATTACCAGATGACAAGAATACCAATTATCCATCCAGATAGAGAACAAACACATATAAATATGGAAGACTCTATACTGTACATAAAGCATTCACAATTGTTATTACAAAAAAAAAAATTAACTCTTGAAAAAAATAGTACACTGCCTGAAGTACAACTTAATATTGATTTAGTACTTGGAAAAATTGCCTCAAGGCGTGGTAACATAAATACTGCCTTTGACTCAATTCCACACTCATAACTTAGTCACCTAGTACAACTTTCTCTTTATCTTATAGTTGTTTGGTCTATTATACTCTGATACATATAGTCTACATATACTTAGGTATATTATACAGACACAGAGAAAGGGTGTAAATTCAGGTGTAATTACTCTAATTCCAAATTCTTTTTTCAGTACACTGCATTATCACTTTAAGGAAATTCTCCTTTTAGAGAGGCAAGGTCATCGTCAACAATACAAGTTCAGATCCAACACCCTGGCAGGAGGATAGCAGGATGGTGTAATGGAAAGAACATTTGGTGTGTTTGGAGGAATTGGATTTGAATCTCATTTCTGCCCCATACTGTATTTCTGACTTTGGGCAGACCACAATTAAGTCTTTCCTTCCACTGTCAACACGTTCAGTTATTTTCATCTCGGATGTCGTGCATGCCAGTGCCTTCAAGATTTTATTTACTTTGAACATTGTCCAGCTTATTGATATTCTTCTCAAGAGGTAATGACCAGAATTGAAAACATAACTCTAAGAGTGATATTCAATAGGAATATTATCTACATTGTTCTGTATGTTAAGTCTTTCTTAATAAAAACTAAGACTGCATTATCTTGATTGATGTATATTGAGTCTGAGGTCCACCTAAAACTCTATAATCTTTATCAGAAAAATCACTGTCTAGAAAACTCTTCCCTATCTTGTGTGTTTAAAGTTTGTTTTCTTACTCAGTTACATTATTTATATTAATCCTTACTAGATTTAATTATATCAGATTTGGCCTAGTGCCTTTGTTAAGATCTCTTTTGAAACCTACTATTTTCCAGTCTGTTAGATAAATACTGAAGACTTATGTCAATAGTATATTTCATAAACTATGTGTGCCTTTTACACAAGTTATTGATAGAAATGTTAAAAAGCACAGTACTAAGCATAGATCCTCAGGACATATCACTGCATAAGTTTGATATTTAGTCATTAATAGCTACTACATAACTCTGATTATTCAAGCAGTTCTGAATTCACTTAATTATGCCCATATCTCTCCTCTTCATCTGTAAAAAAAGTAGAATGTGAAACTTCAGCAAATAATTTGCTGAAATCCGGTTAGACAGCATCTAGAGTATTGTCCTATTCACTTGGTCTGTCAGTCCTTTAAAGAAAGAAATAAAGTTAGTCTGGCATGACCTGACCTTGATGAAGCCTTGTTGATTCGATGTGGTCTCTTTTTCTGTGTTCACTCAATATCCCTTTAATCATATGTTCTGGAATTTTTCCTGGAATCAATCAGCCAATCAATCATTCAATAAGCATTTATTAAGTAGTTATGTGTGCCAAGGGCTATAGTAGGTCCCAGAAATACAAAGACAGAAATGAAATAATTCTTACCATCAAACAGCTAACATTATATAAATGAAACAAAGTGTTCATCTATATGTTAATTCAAAATAAATGCACAGCAAATTCACAAGAATTTGGGGGAGCATCAATAAAGGCACATTGGGGAGGTGTCCTTAAGTTGAATTTGACTAGAAGCTAGGAGGCAGAGATGAGGAATGGATGTATTCCTTTTAGAACAGGAAGGTGGCATGGAGGTGGGAGATATTGTGCATGAGAAATACAATACACACAGACTGCATGAAAGTGGTAAACATGCAACAAGCCTGGAAAGGAAGGCAACAGTTTGATCATGGAGGGCTTTAAATGCCAAGCAAAAAAGTTTTCTCCCAGAGACATTAGAAAGTCACTAAAATATTTTCAGTAGGGGAGTGATGGAAAAACCTATGTTCTAGGAATATGACTGGTAGCACTATAGAGGTTACATTGGAAAGGGGGAAAGACTGGAGTTGGTCCTCCTTAATAGGAGACTACTGCAATCGTCTAGATGAGAGGTTATGAGGGATTGAATTAGAGTGTTGGTTGTATGAGTAAAGAGAAGGCATCAACCATAAGAAATGTTGTGGAGAGAAAACAAGGTCTGGTAATTAATTAGACAAGGATGATAAGGGAGAGTGAAGAGACAAGGCTGATTCCAAGAGTGCCAACCTGTATTTCTAAAAAAAAAAAAAATAAGGTAGTGCCTGTGACAGAGATAGGGAAGTTAGGAAGAATGATTCATTTTTGTGGAAAGATGATCTCTGTTTAGGATATACTGACTTTGAGATGCCTCTAAACTGGTACTCAGGAGAGAGACTAGAACTATATTGGTAGCTTTTGGAAACATCTATATAGAGATGAAAATTGAAACCAGTGGAGTTAAGGAGATCACTAAGAGGGAGTGTGGAGAGACAGAAAAGAAAAAGTTCAGGGAAAAAAAGTTATGTTTCAAAACTCATTTAATGTTAATTTACATAAACTTTTTTTCCATCCCTTTCTTAAATCTGAACCACCAAAAAATAATAAACCAAGCCCAGATTTGTAGCACTGCTGATTTCAAATTTAACAATCAGCTCTCAAGAGCTGACTATAACTTTGCTCCTGGTGCAAACCTTGAATGAATTAACAGTTATATGTCCCCAGTTGAAAAATGGTCAAAGGATACCAACAGGCAATTTTCAGAGGAAGAAATTAAAGCTATCTATAGTCATATGAAAAAATGCTCAAAATCACTTGATTAGAAAGATGCAAATAAAAATAACTCTGACATCACACCTATCAGATTGGCTAACATGACAAGAACAGGAAGAAAAAAATGTTGGAGAAGATGTGAGAGAATTGGAATACTACTTCACTGTTGGTAGAACTGTGAGCTGATCCAATCATTCTGGAGAGCAATTTGGAACTATGCCCAAAGGGCTACAAAAATGTGCATACTCTTGACCTAGCAATATCATTTCTGGGACTGTATCCTAAAGAGATCATAGAAATTGGAAAGGGTCCCACATTTACAAAAGTATTTATAGCAGCACTCTTTGTGTTGGCCAAAAACTGGAAATCAAGGGGATACCCATCAATTGGGCAATGGCTGAACAAATTGTGGTATATGAATGTAATGGAATACTATTTTGCTATAAGAAGACTTCAGAGAGGCCTGGAAAGATTTATGTGAATTGATGCTGAGTGAAAGGAGCAGAATCAGGAGAACTTTGTACACAGCAACAACCACAGTGTGTGAAGATTTTTTCTGGTAGAGTTAGAACTTCATTGCAATGCAAGGACTTAAAAAATTCCCAATGGACTCTTGAGGCAAAACACCTGCCACATCCAGAGAAAAAACAAGGCAATTGGATCACAGAATGAATCAGACCATTTTCTTTTGTATTATGTTTTGTTTTGTTTTATAGTTTCTCCCATTAATTTTAATTCTTCTATACAACATGACCAAGATGAAAATGTATTTAATGAGAATGTATGTGTAGAGCCTATGTAAGACTGTATGCCGTCTCAGGGAGGCAGCGGGGAGGGAGGGAGAAAGGAGGAAGAAGAAGGGGAAAAAATCCAAGATATATGGAAGTAATTGTAGAACAGTGAAAACAAATAAAATAATTTAATAAAAAGAACAGTTATATGGAGGGGAGGGGAGCAAAGGATGCTGAAAAATTTAGCCAGACAAGTAGGAGAATCTGGAAGGAACAGCATTATGAAAATCCAAGAAACAAAGAGTATACATGAAGGGAAGACGAGTAGTGGATGGTGTTAAATGCTGCAGAAAGATCACAAAGGATGAGGACAGAAAAGAACCTGGATTGGGCAGTTCAGTGATCATTGGCAACCCCGGAAAGCAATTTAAATTGAATAGTGAAATTTGAAGCCATATCAAAGGAGACTGAGAAAAAAGTAAGGGGAGAGTATAATAGAAGTTATGAATATAGAAAACTTTCCTGACATTTGGTTGCAAAAAAAGGAGAAATCTAGGGTCATACCTTGATAAGATTATGGGGTCAAGGCAAGAGAGTTTTTTGTTTGTTTTTGTTTTATGATGGGGTAATTTCATAAGGCTTTAGGTAGCAGGAAAAAAAACTAATAGATATGAAAAGATTTAAACATAGAGGGAAGCTCAATTGCAGGAACAAGTTACTTAAGGTAAAAGGGTCAACCTTATTAAGAAGAAAAACCAGTTCTTCACACTTAGTCAATAGACATTCATGAAGTACCTATGTGCCAGACTGTATGCTAAGTGCATAAGATATTAGAATGAAAGAGGAAAGGATGTAGATGATGTCAAAGAATTCTAAAATGTACAATAGAGAAAAATAACTTGACAAATGGCCTCCCTTTTCTCCACAAGGTATAAATCTAGGACCTATGATAAGGTGGAGGGAAAAGAAGTTGTGTGGAATACTTGAAGAAAGGAGATTGGAAATTGCTTTGGGGAATGCAAAAGATAGACAGAAGATTTTAGCAGCAACCCTACTAAAAATAGCAACCCCACCAATGAAAATGACTGATATTCATATGAAACTCTGTGATTACAAAGCATCTGACATAAATTATTTCATTTGAGTATCATAACCACCAGAGAAGGCTGATGTCACAAATATTTTATCTCCCATTTTACAAATGAGAGATCAGAGACGTAGAGATGGAAAGTGACTTCCATGGTCAAATAGCTGGTACATTTAATATTCATAATGGGAATCAAGTTCTTGACTGATAGTGGATTTGCACTACACTAGTGTATCTATGCCAAATAAAATGAAAATCCTTTTGGCGAAAACATCATTGGCTCTACCACTGCCATATACCTATTCTATCACCTGTCTCTAATAGGCCAGATCTCTAAGCCATCAAGGATATGTTACACTGGCTTATTAGGAATGGGAGAATTTCAGTATCAGTGCTCACAAGCCATTTACATTGGACATCAGAAGAAATCAAGCTATGCCAAAGAGTAGAAAAACAATCTTGCCACAGGGAAATCTGGTACAATAGTGGCCATGGTAGGGAAATGTGCCATATGAAATCAGCAAACATAAAATGAATTGGCCTTGTCAGAAAGCTGGACATTTGGGAGAAGTTTAGATTCCAAGAATATTTCATGGAGGTACAGTGGTGTGGATTACTCATGTGCACTATCAGGAGGACTCTTTCAAATATAACTAACTTAGAAGAATAAAATGTGAGGTGTGCAAAGCATTACATTAACATGTGTTTCCCTAAAGGCTACTTTTAAAGACGTAGTTGACGGCATATTGTGATGGAGAACTGGTTTAGGAATCAAACTGGGTTCCTATTCTGTCACTAACTAATCACAGATTCATCCAAATTTGGAAGATAGCCATGAAGCCATTTAGGCACTGATTGAGAATTTTGTATCTCTACCTGACCAAGAACCTCATCCGTAACTGAGGTTCTTAACCATTTTGAGATCTCACTCCGCCTTGTAAATATAGTGGAACCTTCTCAATAATAATAGCTAACACATATAGCGTTTTAAAGTTTGGAAGATATTTAACATGTGTTATCTCATTTGATCCTCATAACAACCCAGATGAGATTATTATTCCCATTTTATAATGAGGAAACTGAGGGTGAGAGAAGTTAAATGAATTGCCCTGGGTCAAATAGCTAGTGTTTATACGAGGCAGGATTTGCTCAAAGTCCAGCATTTGGTTTTTAAATCTAACTGCAGTTATTCTCAGAATAGTGTTTTAAATGCATAAAAATATATAGGATTACAAAAGAATGTCATTATATTGAAACAGTGATCACAAAATTAGGGGAAAAAGAAGTTGTGGATGCCAAATAAAGAACTCCTACTCTACAATAATCCAACAAATGCTCATCAGAATTTTTTTCCTTAAATGCCTTTATTGCTATTTCAATTTAATTCAATTCAACAAATACATCTTAAGTTGCTGCTATATGCAAGGTATTGTGCTGGTCTCTGGAGAGACAAAAGCAGAAGTTAAATAGTGCTTACTCTCTAGGAGTTTGCATGCTACTGGAGGAATATAGCATTTGCACAAGTAAGAAAGTACAAAGTAGGTATCAATCAGTATCAATCAATAATCTTGAAAGGATGCTATTAACTTAGTGGATCAAGGACTCCAGCATGAGGCAATACCTGAGTTATGTTTGTTTTTTTTTTTTAAAGAATGATTTTTATTCTTTTATTTTTCACTTCCAAATTGCATCCCTCCTTTTTGTCTCTTCCTCAACTATTGAGAAGTCAAGAAGAATAAAAATAATGCATATATGTATAAGTATACAAATCATGCCTAATTTTTTCCACATTAGCCATGTTCCAAACACACACACAGACCCAGAGAGAAAGAAAGAGAGAGAGAGAGAGAGAGAGAGAGAGAGAGAGAGAGAGAGAGAGAGGAAGGGAGGGAGGGGAAGAGGGGAAAAGAGAGAGAGAGAGAGAGAGAGAGAGAGAGAGAGAGAGAGAGAGAGAGAGAGAGAGAGAGAGAGAGAGAGAGAATAGAAAAGAATGTAAGAGTCTATACCCTCAGTCAATCAGTTTTTCTCTAAAGATGGACAGCATGTTTCATGATGAGTTTGAAAGTATGGTGGGGCAGTTGCTAAAGTCTTTCAAAGTTGGTTATCTTTACATCATTGTTTTTACTGTATAGATTGTTCTTTTGATTCCATTCACTCTACTCTTCATCAGACTCTTCCCAGGCTTTCCTGAAGCCATTCCCTTTTTATTTCTTACAGGATAAAATTATTCCTTCATATTCATACACCAGAACTTGATCAGCCATTCCTCAAATAATAGGGTCCCCTCAGTTCCCAATTCTTTGCCACCACAAAAAGAAAGACTACAATTTTTTTTATTAATGAATCCTTTTTTTTTCTTTGATCTCCTTTAAGTATAAATCTAGTACCAGTATAATTGAGTCAAATGAAATTGAGTCAAAAGACTTCTGTAACTTTTAGTGTGTAGTTCCAAATTTCTTTACAGAATGGTTGGAGTAGTTCACAGCTCAACCAATTGTGCATTCCCAGACTTTTTATTTTCCCACCTCCCCACTAGCATTTGTCATTTTTTCTTTTTTTGTTATCTTAGCCAATCTGATAGGTGTACAATGGTACCTCATATTTGCTTTTGTTTAAACATCTCTAATTATTAATGATTTGCAGCATATTGTCATATAGCTATTGATAGTTTTAATCTTTTCCTTTAAAAATTGTCTATTCATATCTTTTAATCATTTGTCAATTGAGGAATGTCTGTTATTCTTATAAATTTTACTCAGTTCCTTGTATATTTTATAAATCAGATTTTTATTAGAGAAACTTACTGCATAGATTTTCCCATTTCCTGGATTTTCTTCTCCTTTTAGATGTGTTGGTTTTATCTGAACAAAACCTTTTTAATTTAATGTAATCAAAATTATCCATTTTAACTCCCATGGCCTTATCTACTTCTCTTTTAGTCATGAACTCTTTTCCTATACACAAATCTGACAGTTAACTTCTTCAATGTTTCACTATTTTGTTTATAATGTTTTCTCCTATGTCTACATTATGCACCCATTTTGATCTTATCTTAGTATATAATATTTGATGTTGGTCTCTGCCTCATTTCTGCCAGACTACTTTCCAGCTTTCCCTATAGTTTTTGTAAAATAGTAAGTTCTTGCCTCAATAGTTAGGATTTTTGATTTATAAATCACAAGGTTATTGTGCTCATTTATTTCTATATATTGGGTACCTAATACATTCTTCTGATCAATCTTTGTTTAACCCATAAAATATTGTTCTACTAATTTTTAACTATGTCATAGACTTTGAGAACTGGTACTCTCAGGACTCCTTCATTTCCATTTTTTTTTCATTGAGCCTCTTAATATTCCTAACATTTTCTAGACCTACAAAATAATTCTTTGATAATTTGATTTGTATCACACTAAAAAAGTATATTTTTCAGTTGTTCATTAGTTTTCATTTAACCAATTCTATTTGTGAAATAGTTATTTTCTCAGTAATGTTTTGTATTTTTAAAAATTAAGCTGTTGTCTTTTCATAGCTTTCTTGCATAGCTTTCATTTCTTTTCCCATTTTCCTCTACTCTTCTTATTTGGGTTTTAACGTTGTTTTCTTTCTCTTTAACTCTTTTATGAATTCTTCATAGACTTGTACTGAATCTGCATTTTCCTCTGAAGTTTTGCTTGTAGATGTCCTCAAGTCCTTGTCTTATGTGTGTGTATCTTGAGCTTCCCTGTCATCATAGTAACTCTTCTTGATTAAATTATTTTGTTTGTTCATTTTTCCAGTTAACATTTTGTCTTTGGACTTTAAATTACTGCTGATCTCTGTTCATTTTCTGTGGGAGAGAGGACTCCCAGCCTGAGCTTCTGTCTTCTTATGTCCCTTTGCTATTTTCATAGCTGAATCTTGGGACTTGCAAGATTTCAGTGCTTCTGAACTGGTGTGATCTAAAGGGAGGTTCCTTCACTACCTTTTGATATGAGTTCTGCATGTTTCAGATTCACTTCTGGGTCTGTTGGATTGCGTGTGGTTGAGTTCAAGTAGGCTGCTATTGGACTCCATCGTTGTTAGCCTTCTGCGATGTTATTATAGGTTAAGAACATCTGGACTATTGGATTCCCTTTGGTCTTACTATTCTGCCCTTGTTATTACACTGCAAGCTCACAGATGTTGCATTCATCCTTTGTTTCGAAGAAGACCATGCCATCAGAGAAATGATGACATAACTTGCACTTGACTTTGTTTTGAGTGAGTGAGGGCTATGCAAGGTCACCAGTCTCACTTTCTCCTCCAGAGCCATCTGGATCCAGGGACCAGATATTCATCAGGATGACTGGAGATGGCCCAGGATGCAATGGGAGACCTTTGCCTTTTTAGGCTAGGTTTTGACATAGTCACTTTGAGGGGCTTAGTGCCCTAAAGAGGAGTAAAAGCAAGAACTGAGTCCTCACTGTGCTCTTGGGTTCACTCACAGAGCTAAGTTTTTTTGGAATTTGTTGCTTATTCTGTACATAGCTAGTTCTCTCTTGCAAGTGCTCCTTTCCACACTGGAACTGTGACTCATAACTTGTTCATGCAGGCTTCCAGCTGGCACCTACTCCTACTCCCAGCACATTTTCATGGGTTTCCTATGATCTCTTTCCACCCCTGTACTTCATATTCTGGTGTTCAGTTTCTGACTCAACCCAGTATCCTCAAACCTTTCTGTATATTTTCCAAAGCTGCCCTGGGCTGGAAAAATAATTCACTGTGACGTTTTCTTGGCTTTCTTAATCAGAGATAAGTATGGCATGTTTTCTAGGCTGTTGTAGAGAAGGTTTCCAGTACCTATAAAGTAGGCCTGACAAGTTATTGGAGAGGCGATGTGTTGAGGTAGCTGGACAAAATTGCTGATTCTCACTCCTGATCTTGACTCTACCTCTCCCAAAAATATGCAGTGAATAAAGATAAGGATTGTGTAAAGAGGTTAGAAGGAAGCAAATTCCAGATACAGGAGACTCAAATCATTGAATGTAAAATGGATGTGGATAATAGAATGTTGTGTATGGAGGGTAGATAGCAAACCATTTTGGTTAAGGCAGAGAGTATGTGAAGAATATTCATATGAAATAATTCTTGAAAGATAGGTGGGAGTTAGATTGTGGTGAACTTTAAATTTGAGGATGAGTATTTTGCCTTTCATCTTAGGCAATAGGAAGCCATTAAAACTTCAAGAAATTTCAGTATTATCCTTCCAGCAAAGTACACCAGTTGTTATAAATTAAGCTAAAGAATAAAATTCTGTTAGTGTGTGATGATTTAAAATTTTTTTGTTTAGCATTATTGTGTGAGTAGAATTAAGGTGCAATCCTGTATCTGATTCATACTGAATATTAAGAAGCTTTTTAAAAATATCCTCCCTTTTGGGAGGAAGTCCTAGATGCGAGCCATAAATAAAATTATCTCTGAGGATGCTAACGTAAAGGAATTAATGAGGTAATGAGTAGGAGAAAAGGTATCCTAAACCTTCTCCTTAAAGACATGTTTCCCCAGCAATTGAACTTGATTTAAACTGTATGCCTAACTACCCAGCATATGGAAACCTTAGTAGAGAAATATATGAATAAAATACCTCCTGTCTAAGCAGTGGCCTAGCTGTGTCCTACTCACCATATGACTCAGTATGGTGATATATATTGACATAGATTTAGATAGATATAAACTCATATGTACACATATGAGTGTATAGATATAGATATGTGTGTGTATGTGTGCATGTGTGTGTGTGTATAGTGTGGTTAGTATAAATGCTCTCCAGTTTATCTGAATTCTTTCTAAAACGTGGCACCCAGAACTTAATACCCAAGATATGGTTTGACAAGAGAAGAGTATAGTGTTATTATCATCTTCTTGGTCTTAGAGACCATATTGTACTTTTTGTTATCACCAAGGTTGCCACATTGCAGTTGGGTGATACTAAATTCACAGCCCATTTATACCCTCAGACTTGGGGCTTTCCATAAGCATTCTTATTCAGTTATCCCTTCCACATTGCAACTTTTTCCATGGTGGTTTCAATGTCACCAGTCAGAATAAGAAATTAAATGGGAATTCTGGGGAAGTTTCACAGAAGCCACAGATAACATATGAAGACCAGCAGAAAATACAGAGCCTATGAGCAAATACTCAACCCAAATTTTACACTGAAGTGTGAGAGATGATCTCTGAGGATTTCTCAAGAGTGAAATCTCTTCAAAGAGTTAATTGTTTCTTGTCCTGTTGAAACATTTGCAGTGGATTGACCTTGTAGAGAAACATTTTCAACATTTTCTGCTCTTTCCTAGACTTCCCCCCCACCTTGTTTTTAGGCACAGAGCAGAGGAGGAATAACACCTCCACCTTCTTATTTTTTTTTTTTCTAAAACTGTTTACTCTTGCAAAAACCCTTGAAAACTATCTTTGTTCTCTATTGTTGGGGTAAATTGCCTTGATTAGATTGTACTCTCAGGGCTTGCACCAATGAGCCCTGAGGAATGGGGCTAGGGAAGAGGGGATTGTGGTTAGGACCTATATAATCTGCTGAGCTGAACACACCTCTACCCTCTTTGGTTAGCATCATCTTTTGGGTGCTCTGAGGGAGCCCTTTCTCGAGAATGTCAATAAATGAACCATTCTTTCTGCTAATATCTCTGAGTCTCTGACTTACTGGTAAGCGTCTCTGTATCCCACACAGTTTTGGGGGCTCGCTCAGGATTGTACCCACTTTTTGGGGACTCTCCCAACCCAAATTCTAGGGCAGGCGCCAGGTCAGACTTTTCTGGTGGCCGAGTTTCAATTGGGTCAGCACTCTCCCCTGAGGAGGGAAAAACCCAAAGAGAGATATCAGAGTAGCAGAATGAGAGTTTTACAGCCCCAGTAGCAGAAGACTACCATGGCCTCCTGTGTGAAGTAAAAGAAATTTTCAGTCATGTAGGTTTGTGTGCACAGACCCAGGTAAGTGGACAAGAGGGCAGGATGAGCACATAAGGTGTCACAAGCCCCGAACGGCAACCCTCTGGGTGACTGGGTTTCCCAGAGTCTAAGTGGAGAGGTCCACAAGACATATGAGGGAACTGAAGTCTCATGAGGTGAAGCCCTATGAGCCCACCTAGACTCTTTTCAGTTGGTAAAGCGGCCAACTGAGAGGATGGGGAAATAAAATTCAGAATCAGGTAGAGACAAGAAAATGGTACTGAATGAGCTGTCTGATAGTCCCTTAGGATCTAGACTTAGTAATTGGAATGAATTTCCAAATTATAGGGGTAAGGATAAGAAGAAAATGATTAAGTACTGTTCTTTTGTTTGGGCAAGCACCCAACTTGGAGGAAATGTCTTCTGGCCAAAGTACAGATTCTCCAAGGACTAAATTTGACAAAAATTGAAATTCTGTGTTAATTCTAAGGAGGCTTTTAATGAGGAAGAAACCTCCTATGCAGCTCTTCAGCTGTCTTTGGAGGGTCAATTTGTTGTGCAGGAGAAACCTAAGGACAAGGACGAGGAAAAACAGAAATCCCACCAGTGGGACCAGCTTCTTGTCCTTCCTCCTCCTTACCTTTATCCACTGGCCCCTGCCCTGGTACAGGGCCCAATATCCTCTCCATTTCCCGGCCCCCCCTCCACAGGAGGAAGCAACAGAAAGGATCTGATTGATTTTGTGGGCCCAAGCGACACTCTTCACACTCCTCTCAGGAGGGAATTGAAGCAATTGCTCAAAGACCAAGAAAACTTTCCTCTCCCTGAGAGTACTAAACCCAGGGTGGTATTGGTTATGTGAATGCTCCCCTAAGTAGTACAGAAATTAGGGGTTTCAAAAAGGATATGAAGAAATCAATTGAGGACCCTCCAAGGTCACTGATCAGGTTAATCAGTTTTTAGGACCAAATGCATATTCTTGGGGAGAGATGATGGCAATATTAGATATCCTGTTCACAGCAGAACAAGGGCAGATTAGGAGGGCTGCAATGACAGCATGGGATGATGCACACCCGATAGCCCAAGGGGGTCCCCGAGGTAAGGAGAAGTTTCTTTTCCAGGATCCTAACTTGGAACACAATAAAGCATCTCTGAGGGCAAATATGAGAGAACTCAGGGAAATCATTATTCAAGGAATTAGAAACACAGAACCAAAGAGCCAGAACTTAAACAAGGTGCAGGAAGTGCATCAGGAGAGAAAGGAGGCCCCTTCCGGGTTCTTAGACAGACTAAAAGAGAGTATGAGAAAATTCTCAGGTCTTAATCTGGAGGACCCTATGGCTTAAAGCCTCCTCCAGGTTTATTTTGTGACTAATTCATGGCCCGATATAAACAAAAAGCTACAAAAGATGGAAAGATGGCAGAATAAGCCCATGGAAGAACTTTTGGGAGTGGCTCAGAAAGTGTATGTAGCAAGAGGAGAGGAAGAGAAGGGGCAGGACAAGCATCCCCTTATTATGCTACAAACCTTGAAACAACAGGAGGAACAAATTAGATTTATGCTGCAGACAGTTCAGGCTGTGGCAGGAACAGTAAAGAAGAATCCAGAAAATCAAGGTTTAGGATTTCAGGGAAGAGGAAGGGGGCACGACAATCTTCCGGATGGCTCCCCAGGCCCCACCTGGGAATGGGACAAGGGAGAGGGGCTGGTCGGAGGATCCCACTTAGTTGCTGGGAATGTGGCCAGGAGGGCCATTTAAAACAAGACTGCCCCTAACTGAGTAAGGATCAGAAAGTCTTCTCCCTCATGGAAATGGAAGATTTGGGGTGTCAGGGGTTCATAGATCAAACGCTTGATAAATTTGAGGGTGGGACCATTAGGAGAAGAGGTTGTGTTTTCAATTGATATTGGAGCTACAAGATCTTCAATAACAGCAGTGCCAACAGGAACAAAACTGGAGGGAGGGGAGACATTACTGATCTCAGGAGTAAAGGGAGAAAACTTTCCTGTACCTGTTAGTGAAGTCTTAGAACTTGAATATAATGAAATTAAGGTACTGAGAAAGCTTCTGTTGATTCAAGAGGCAGGAGTTAATTTGTTAGGGAGTGACCTTATAACTAAGCCATCTATCCAGCTGGTCCCTCAAGGGACAAAAATTATTCCCAAGAGAATATTGGTATCAAAAGAAGAGGAGAAGATTGAATTTCAAGTCTGGGCTCAACCCCGGAATTGGGAGTAGGTTAATATTACTCCCATAAAGATTAGACTCAAAGACTTGAATGTGGTAGTTGGAGTCAAACAATATCCCTTACCCCTGGTGGGGAGGAAGGGACTTCAACCAGTAATACAAGGACTGATAGATGACAGGATGCCAGAGACTTGCTGTTCTCCTTGTAGTACTCTGATATTACCCATGAGGAAAGAGGATGGCTCTTATAGGTTGGTTCAGGACTTGAGAGAAATTAATAAAATTGTCCTCCCTTCATACCCTGTTGTACCGGATCCTTACACCCTCCTAGGAAAAATTCTTTATGATAGTGAGTGGTTCAGTGTAGTGGATCTGAATGATGCCTTTTTGGCCTGTCCCCTTGACCCAGAAAGCCAAGATCTGTTTGTTTTTGAATAGGAAGATCCAGACACAGGAAGAAAACACTAACTGAGGTCCTCCCACAAGGGTACACTGAGTCACCAGACCTGTTTGGTCAAGTTTTGGAAAATATACTGGAAAAATTTAGGATTTCACCCTTCACCACTGTTCCAATATGTAGATGATTTGTCAATTGCAGAGGAAAGAAAAGCACAGTCAGTAAAACTACTACCGAGCTTTTGAATTATCTCGGAAGCATGGGCTTGCAGTATCTAAGAGTAAATTGCAGTTTGTTGTAAAGAAAGTCAAATACCTGGGGCATGAAATCTGTAAAGGAAAGAAGCAGCCAGATCCCGATAGGATCTTGGGAATCCTACAAACTCCTTTGCCCCGAACAAAAAGGGAGCTTAGAAAATGTTTAGGTTTGATTGGGTATTATAGAAATTGGATTGATTCATATGCAGTATTCCAGATCCTATCCAATGGGATTCAGAGGGACAAGACAATTTCTAGAAGTTAAAGATAGTCTTGATGTCATCCCCCTACCCCCTCAGTGCTTGCCCTGCCCTCATTAGATAAACTTTTCCATTTATTTGTAAACAGTGAAAAGGATGTGACGCTGGGAGCTTTAGCTCAAGTAAGAGAAGGGCAAAGAAGACCAGCGGCCTTCCTATGGAAACTCCTAGATCCTGCAGCCTGAAGGTGACCCACTTGTATTCAAGTAGTTGCTGCCACTGCAATTATGGTAAAAGAAAATAGAAAGTTGGCTTTTGAGGGTGAGGGGGGTCTGATAGTGAGTGTTCCTCACCAGGTCCATTCTATCCTGAATCAGAGAGCAGGCAGGTGGTTGACAGACTCATCAATTCTTAAGTATGAGGCCATTCTCTTAGAGAAGGATGACTTGGTATTAGCAGAAGACCCTAACCTGAATCCAGCCTCTTTCTTGTCAGCCTTACCTAATCAGGAGCAGGAAGAGGTAGAACATTGTTGTATGGAAATGATAGATTATCAGACTAAAACTAGAGAGGACCTGCAAGAGTCTCCCATCCCTGAGGCAGTTAATTTCCTTCTGATGGCTCCTCCAGGGTAATGGAGGAACAGAGACAGAATAGCTATGCTGTTGTGAAAGGTGATAGAATAGCCTTGATAAAGGCAGCGAAGCTTCCAAAAACTTGGTCAGCCCAGACCTGTGAATTGTACGCTTTGAACCAAGCTTTTAAACTTTTAAGAGGAAAAAGAGGAAACATATATACAGACTCCAAGTATGCTTGGGGAGTAGTACATATATTTGAAAAAATTTGGGAAGAAAGGGGTATGATAAACAGCATGGGGAAAGAATTAACCCATGTCACCCTCCTCTCTCAGGTTCTTCAAAATTTACAGTTGCCTGAAGACATAGACATGGTTCATGTAAATGAACATTGGCCTGGACACTCATCTGAGGCCACAGGGAATCTATTAGCTGATATGGAAGCAAAGAGTGTGGGTGAAGGGGAGTATGGAACAAGGAAGGATTGGATATTAATTTTAATTCCTGACCTTCCCTCGAATCATGGTCCACCTAGCCTATCTGGGGATGAAAAGAAAATGACCCAGAATTTAGGGGCCATACAAAATGCGAAGGGAAGTGGCTCCTACCAGATGGGAGAGAGGTGATCAATAAGACCAGTATGAGGCAGGGTTTATAATACCTATATCAGGGGAATCACTAGGATGTCCAAAACCTGTGTGATGCAAATTTGACTCGATTTGTGTGCCCTGGGATTTATACCCTGACCTGTCAGATGATGGATGGCTGCATTATTTGTCAAAGGATGAATAAGACTGCTCAACACTGGACACTAGGAGGAGGGAGACCTCTGTGTATTCAACCATTTCAAAGCATCCAGGTGGACTTCACTGATCTACCCCCTGTTGAAAGACTCAAATACCTCCTTGTGGTACATCACCTAATCTCTTGGGTGGAAGCCTACCCCTTGGCACAGGCCAGTGCTTTAGTGGTAAGATTATTTTAGAACAAATCATTCCCAGATAATGGCCTGATGGAGAGCATAGATTCAGATCAGGGAATGTACTTTACTTCAAAGATCCTCTAGTCTATTATGATAGCCCTTGAGATGTCTCGGGACTTCATACTCCCTGGCATCCCCTGTTCTCAGGCAGGACAGAAAGGATGAATCAAGAAATTAAGAGGCAGCTGACCAAATTAGCCTTAGAAACTCAACTTCCATGGATCAAATATCTTCCCTTAGCCTTTTAAGGATTAGAACTAAACCCTGAAGGGATATTGGACTGTCCCCATATGAACTTTTATACGGGCATCCCTACCCAACTACTGATATCCCCATTATTTCCAATAAGGACAGATTTCTGAGAGAATATGCATACTCTTTGGCCAGAATTTTACTTTCATTACAGAAAAAAAGGTTTGATTACCAGACCCTACCACTGGGATTTCCTATTCACCGATACTAACCTGGTGACTGGGTACTGATTTGGACCTGGAAGGAGGCAGAAGCTTTCTCTGTCCTGGGAGGGACCATTTCAAGTCCTATTGACTTCTGACACAGCGATCTGAACCAAGGAGAGTGGCTAGACTCATCATATCTGAGTCAAAGGACCAGTAACTCCTCCAGCAGTGTGGACTGTTGACTCTGCAGGCACTGAGGGGCTGGAGGAACTAAAGATAAATCTCAGGCTGGGCCCGCCCACAGGTTGAACACATAAGCTCTGATCTGTCTCTACCTATGAGACACTTCATATTATTGAGTCTGTTAATCCCCACCTTGTTGCTGTTGGTTCTAGTTGCAGGTATTTTTGCTTGTGCCTCCGTTCCTCTGCATAGCCGCTTTACTTGTAATAATAGTGTAACACCATGGGGCTTTCCTTATTATCGATCCTAGTAGCGTCTCCCTTATCTCGTGGAGCCCCTTCCCCCATCCGAGCACCCTGGCAGGAGGAAGGGAATAAACTTGAACAGCTGATTGAGATAATAGCAGTTACTTTTAATCTCACCAGTTGTTGGATATGTAGGAGGCCTCAACAATTAAAATCTTGGCCCTGGGTCCTAGCACCTTTGAAACCTGAGTGGCTTCTCAGTAACAGGTCTGAGGTACATGATGGTACTGGCTTTTGGGCTGAACATTTAGGAAACGCACTGGCCTTTGGCAGAATCAGTCTGGGGCAAATATTGCTTGAAACAAACCGGAGAAGGTATATGGCTTGGGGAAAGTAATTGTAAATCGACATTTACACGGAGGCCAGTGTCAACTTGAGAGCCTGTTGCTATGTACTCTTGATTGTACTAAGTGTAAGGGAAGGTGGACCCTGACTGGGGTAACTTGTACAAATGGTACTGTAATAAAATGCACTCATTATACCATGTACCAATCTCATACAGACATTAGTTGTAGATTCAGAGCTGCTTCTAGGGGCCCAAAATCAATATGTGTAGAGCGGATGTGGCATTGTATGGAGGCTAATAGTACTAAGGATAATACAGATATTAAGAGACTAAACTGGAGGTGGGAAAGGAATGGGACAAGAATGTGTTTAATGGGTTCTGGAGTGCAGATAAAAAAACTGGAAAACTATATAATTGTACTTGGAAAGAGAAGAAGCAATTGTGGAGGTGCAACTCAGCATTTATGAGAGGAGGACCACTGGGTCTGGAGGACTTGCAATATTATCCACCTGCTTATGGGCAAAAGCTTTTTCAAGGTAGGAATCCTGCATTGAAAGGATATTATTGGATTTGTGGGCTTGCTTACTGCTTACATTCACCTCCCAATGGACTGGATTGAGATCTGTTGCATGTGCCTAATTAGACCCAAATTCTTTCTCCTACCAGGTCAAGAGGGAGGCCACTTAGGAATAAAGTTGTGTGATGATCTAGAGAGATCAAGGACTATAGACATATCCATTGCTAGCACAGGGAATGCTAATGGATGGGGTGATACCATACCACCTGAAAGGATCATTAAAGAATATGGATGGGAGTTGGGGGTATAGAACTCCTATCTATATGCTAAACAGGAATATCTACCTCCAAGCTATGGTTGAAACAAAAACTAACCAGACTGCCAAAGCTCTCCATTTGTTGGCAGATCAATTAACTCAAAGTAGGGAGGCTATTAGCAACATAGGCTAGTATTAGATTACTTGCTGACTGAAGAAGGTGGAGTTTGTGGGATATCTCCACCTGTGGTAGGAAGAAAGATGATAATGGCCACATTGTGAAAAATGGAGCAGACAATATCAGGAAAATTGCCCATGTACCCGTCCAGACTTGATCTTCCTCTCTTAATATGTCATGGTGGTCCTGATTTGGGGGAAGTTGGTAGAAAAAAATTCTACAGTTTGTGTTAATTGCAATTTATGTCATAATATTACTGCCTGTGTGTCTCCCCTGCCTGATACAGCTAATTACCTGAACTGTTCAAGATACCCTGTCTAAAATGATCAGACAAGAAGGAAAGGTGGAGGGGTCTGTGGGACCGATGATTTTAAAAAGTCAGGTGGACGCTTGAGGTCATAATGAGCCTGAGGGTGCAGAAGACAATTTGATGGAAGAAGCATATCAGGAATGGTGTGAGGAGTCTTCAAAGGGTAAAAGATAAGAGCAAGGATTGTGAGAGATGATCTCTAAGGATCTCTCAAGAGTGAAGCTTCCTCAAAGAGCTAATTGTTTCTTGTCCTGTTAAAACATTTGCATTAGGTTGACCTTGTAGAGAAATATTTTCAACATTTTCTTTACTTTCTCAGACCTCCCCCTTTGATTTTAGGCACAGCAGGGGAGAAATAACATCTCCACCCTTCTTTCTTTTTTTTTTTTCTAAAACTGTTTACTCTTGCAAAAACTCTTGAAAACTGTCTCTGTTCTCTGTTGCTGGGGTAGATTGCCTTGAATAGATTGTACCCTCAGGGCTTGCACCAATGAGCCCTGAGGAAGGGGGCTAGGGAGGAGAGGATTATGGTTAGGACCTATATAATCTGCTGAGCTGAACACACCTCTGCCCTCTTTGGTTAGCATCATCTTTTGGGTGCTCTAAGGGAGCCCTTTCTTGAGAAAGTCAATAAATGAACTATTCTTTCTGCTAATATCTCTGAGTCTCTGATTTATTGGTAAGGGTCTCTGTACCTCACACAGAGGTATGGTAAACACCCCATAAAAGATAAAAGAAAAGATTCTGACTTCTATGGTACAAAGGAAGGTCCAAAAAGTTTACATGGGGCATCATGCCCCTAATCCCCTCCAGGTGGAAAGGATAACTACTAGTAATGTCCTCCAGTTGATAGAGGTATGAAATGGGATCTGCAGACAAATTGAACACACTGAGGAAAGGCTGCTTCAAAACACTAAGGAACCCAGCAGAGACTTTATACCATGTTCACAGGGCTCTTCATGAATAACCCATTGAAGGCAAGAAAAGGATTTCCAGTAACCAGAAGTTACTCCTTTGCACTTCTAGGTCTGAGTTCACTTTTCCCTGCATTCTTTATGTATGTAGGGCAGTGTGTCACAGACATTTGAAGGAAATGTTTTGTTCAAATTGTTCTTTCTATGCCCACTTAATGAAACAAAATAACTCCTTTCTAAAAGTTAATTAAATTAATTAACTTTGTTGAATAATTGATATTGACCAATAAGCATGAAAAAAAGCAAGTTAGTGGAGATTCCTGAGATATAGTATTAGGAGTGATCCCCCTCCCTCTTAAACTCTCAGGGTGAAAACTAGAGCCCTGACAGGACATAGTAGTCACTCTGCAGGAATATTATTTGCTGATGTGATTAGGGGTTGAAAGAACAGCTCTAGTACATGTTTTATATTCAATCCCAGATCTTCTAATCTTAAATCCATTATTCTCTTCTGTACCATCATCTTACAAGTGAGCTCTGTGACTCCTATTTTATCAAAACTCATTTCCCCCCCTTTAACGGAAATACAAACTAAAACTCAAAGAGAAATTGTTTGTTCAAGCACATACAATCAGCTAGTTAGTTACTGAGCAAGCATTAATTAAGTGCTATTGTGTATCAAGCCTGGGGACAAAAAGAGAGATAAAAGACAATCCCTGATCTCAAGGAGCTCATAGTCTAATGAGGGAAACAACGTGAAAACAAACTATGTACAGGATAAATTTTTTGTGGTTTTTCAGTTGTCTCTGACAGACTCTTCATGACCCCATTTTGTGGTTTTCCTGGCAAAGATACTGTCATAGTTTGTCATTTATTTCTCTAGCTCATTTTGCAGATGAGGAACTGAGGCAAAAAGGGTTAAATGACTTGCCCAGGGTCACACAGCTTGGAAGTATTTGAGGACAGATTGAACTCAGGAAGGTGAGTCTTCCTGATTACAAGCCCAATGCTCTAACCACTATTCCACATAGCTTCCTCTACAGGATAAATCAGAGATAATCAATAGAGGGAAGGCTTTAGAGTCAAAGCCAGGTCTACAATGCAGTTCTCCTGACATCTCATTTAAGTGATCTTTCTACTTTCTTATGCTATCTCCCCACAGCATCGTAAAGCATGGAATGATTTCTAATTGTGCCTATAGCAGTTATTTTTTTTACTTGCTTTGCAAATCAGGGCTGCATGGATGCCTTTGCTGCTCAGTGGCAACATGCAGGAAGGCAGCTGGAAGTCTGTTTTGGAACACCATCCTAGAGTTCTCTTCTGTCATCACTTGCCACCTTTGCTATACCTGGTACTTTGACGTTTGTATTTTTAAGCACGTTAGGCTAAATTAGTGTTCTTCTCAGGTGCAGAATCCTACCCTGTGGAACACCTGCAGTTGCAACAATAAAATATAAATGAAAATTCCAAGTATTACATAAGACATTTAAAAAGAAACAAAAGCTGAATCTAAAACAGTTTCAACAAACAACACTTAACAATGAAAAGTCCTCTATTCAAGGACTTTAAAGATGGGAAAGAATCTCTAAACAGGGTTCTAACATAGTATTAAAAAAAAATAATTTCTTAATCTTTTCTTTTTGTGGCTTCTACATTCCTCATTGTATTCCTTTCTTTCACTTTTCCCCAAAGAGTCATTTCTAATAATAATGAAAAAAAAAAAAAGAATAAGGTTCAGCTAAACCAACACATCGAAAGAATCTGATGTCATGTTGGGTTTTTCATATCTCTACAATGAATAAGGATGGGAGAGGGGGGAAAGAGGGTGTTTTCTAATAAATTTTCTTTAGAACCAAGTTGGTCGTTATAGTTTTACAACATTCACTTTCATTTTTTGTTGTTTTTGTTGCTTTTCTCTTCATTGAAATTGTAGTCTTTGTGTATATTGTTTTCCTGTTTCTGTTTATTTCACATTAGCTCATATAAAAATTCTCACGCTTCTCTGTGTTCATCTTATTCATCATTTTCCACAGAATAGTAATATTCCATTACTTTGATGTGCCTCAAAGTGTTTAACCATTTTCCAGTGGATGGACATCTATTTTGTTTCCAGTTCTTTGGTAGCACACACATATAGATATGCACATACTGTTATTAATGATGTTGGCATAGTTATATTTGGCACAAAGATATCTGGCTGATCTGAGACATTATTTTTTTTTTTAATTTTTTATCTCTTTGGGGCAAATATCTAATGGTGGAATCCCTGTGTTAACTGGTATGGACATTTTAGAAATTCTCTTTCCATAGTTCTATATTGCTTTCATGGCTCCAACAACAGTGTATTAGTATGTCTAACCTTTCACAGCATCTCCAACGTTGACTATAAGTATCTTTTCTCATCCTTGACAATTTCTTTGGGTGAGGTGAAATCATACAGTTGTTTTGATTCCAGTTTCTATTATTATGAGTAACTGGGGCACTCTAATTTCATATAACCATTAACAGTTTGCAATTCATTGCCTATAAATATAGAACATTAGAAACTTATCAGATGTATTTGATGGCAAAGAATTTTTCCTTAATTCACTGTTTTGCTTTTTGTCCTGCATGCATTAATTTTGTTTATGGAAAATTTTTTCAGTTTCATGCAAATGAAATCCTCTACTTGACGCTTTGTAATCACTCTTATCCCTTTTGGTTAAAGATTCATAACACCAACATAATCACACCATTTTCATCCACCATCACTCATATAGCTGTGAAAAGAAAATAAGCAACTTTTTAAAAGTATTTTAATAATATAATCTATAATATTCAGGTAAGATATTCATCTTCAGTTCATTGTGGCATGTTATTTTTTATTTTATTATTTATTTTGTTATTATTATCATGTTATTTACTTAAATATATATTTAAATTTATATGTATTACATTCATATTACATGTAAAGGGGTAATAGCTCACATGTACACATATACATACATATAGAAATTTTATATGTGCAAATGTATATGTGCATATTAAATATAATATACATATTCTCTTGTAATTCTAAATCTTTATTCCTCCAAATGAATTTTGTGTTATTTTTGTCTAGTTCTGTAAGGTGTCCACTGAATGGGCATAGTATTAACTGTAAATTAATTTCTACATTATCATTGTTATTATATGAACAACAGTTCATGCAGCCCAGCCATGAATAGTGAATATCTTCCAGTTATTCATATTGTTCTTTGTTTCTTTAAGTAGAGTTTTGTAATTTTATTTATTCAGATATTAGATTCACTTTAACACACTGACTCTCAAATATTTTATGCATTTTATTTACTTTGAGTGGGACTTCCACTTTTATTATTGCCTCCTGAATCTTGTTATTACCATAAAGCAATGCTGTTGATTTTGCTGGGGCGAGGGGGAGGAGAAGTAGTAGTTTACAACTCCAGTGAAAACTCAGGCTCTCAATTAGTTTATTTGCTGATTATATAAAATATTCTAAATGAATCATCATGTTGTTAGCAACACAAGATAGTAAAAAGGGTACTAACTTTAGAATCAGAAAAACTGAGTTTGAAATGTCTGAGATCATCATTACCTATCCATCCTTGTACAAGTCCTTCCTTCCTTCCTTCCTTCCTTCCTTCCTTCCTTCCTTCCTTCCTTCCTTCCTTCCTCCCTTCCTTCCTTCCTTCCTTCCTTCCTTCCTTCCTTCCTTCCTTCCTTCCTTCCTTCCTTCCTTCCTCCCTTCCTTCCTTCCTTCCTTCCTTCCTTCCTTCCTTCCTTCCTTTCCTTTCCTTTCCTTTCCTTTCCTTTCCTTTCCTTTCCTTTCCTTAACTAGGAAAAAGAGGTCAGTGGTTGTCTCATTTTTAACCTAGCCTTAATAACTGAATGGATATTACCTTAGTCAAAGAGAGCTGTGTTAAAGACTTTAGCGCAAAAAGAACGAAGATCTCCCACTGCATCTGAGGCCATCTCCTGTTGTTCTGATTTATACCTTGCTACTGGACTTCAATGGTTCTGGAGGAGAAAGTGATACTGGGGACTTTGCACAGACCTCTCTCACTTAAAATCATTCACTTATAAGTCATGACATCACCTGCCTCATGTCATGGTCCTCTTGAGAACGAAGGACAGACAGCAGCAATATTAAGAACAACATGCAACCTGATATGCATGCCTAACAGTTGTTGCTTTTAGTTCTTTAGAGTTTGCAAGACACTTTTCTCATGGTAATTGTGTGATGTAGATTTTACAAATGTTATTCCCGTTTTACAGAAAAAGAAACTGAGATTCAAAGCAATGAAGTCGCTTAGAACATCATAGGAGTCACGGCTATATTTAGGCTGCAGAGTTCATTTGGCCCAACCTTTCCATTTTCTCCTCTCAGGAAGAATCAGAGGCTTAAAAAAGTATGTAACTTGCCTTGAGTTACCTAAGCGCTCACAGGTAGTAAAGAGGAGAATCAGGATTCAAGACTAAGTATTTTAACTCCAAATTTAGGACTCTTTCTACTTATTCAATTTAGACATGAGGACCAATGAGAAAAGGATCAATGGAGGTAATAGCTGGGAAATCATTTAGAAAGAAGCAGAGTACTCTATGAATGGAAACAATTATTGCCAAGATTAAATTCAAAGGCTATGGTGAAAGGTTTCAGTCATGAAAAGACAAGGCAATTTCATACACCCATCCTTATTTTTTTTCCTCTCAGAGGTATATGAACTTGAGAATTTTCTTTTCTCTCCCATACTCAAAGGAAAAATAAACCAACTGCAGTAGAGCACACAGGAGATCATTAGTAAGATGATGAAGACAGACTTTAGGTTCCTACAGAACATCCTTTCTTGTAGAAAATTAATTTGGCCTACTTTGTTGCCAAGAGATGTTTGGAAGAGAGCCAAAAGATGTCTGGCAATAAGTCAACAGGAAATAAAATAAACACAAATTACAGATTCTTGTCAGAAAGTTAGTATCCTGATGTCTTGGTTTTTCAAAGACAAACCTGCTTTTTTTCAAGACAATCTTAGGAACTTTGGCTCAAGGTAGAGAAGGAGGTGGGAGGTCAATACTGAGATACAAGATTCTATAAATAGCCAAGTAAAGATGTTTGTGACAATATGAAAGAAGCGATAGAAAATCACAGTTCTGAAAGACTTTAGTGAAATGAAGAGTGTCTCATTGCTATATTGGTAAAATGCAGCAATTCAGTCCATTTTTTCAGTCCATTTAAAATGGCTTAAGCATAGACTCAAACCCAGGTCTTCTGGCTGCATGACCAGTGCTCTTTCCACTGTGTTCTAGCTGTATCTGAAATTCTGTGTTAGTTCTACATCGACTTTCCACTCCAAAAACAGGTATCCTACTACCTGGTGGGTGGTCTCATGTAGAGTGTGTATGAGGGACTGGGTGCGGGAGGAGGGGACGTAGCCTTATAGTTACTGAATGCTTAAAACTATGCGTCTTTGAGCAATTCAGTTCAATTGGGCAAACGTTTATTAAGCCACCTACCATTACATGTTCTATGTTAGGTGTTGGTGATACAAAGATGAAATTTAAAAACCCTGCCCCTAAGGAATTTACTTTGTTCAGTGACAAGATCATGTGCTCTCTATATTGTCAGTTGCTCAGTAATATCATTATATTGTTATATTATATTCTTATTATTATATTCTATTTGTACATTATTATTTCCAGGAAGCCCTTCCCTGATGTCTTACCCTGGGTAACTGAGTTTTTGAAGACTATCTGGGCAACTGAGTAGGATTTTTTTTTTTTTAAACACAGTAACTCACTGAACCATCTATTAAAATATGAGAGGGTTGAAATCTAAATCATGGATACTCAAAGTAAATCTTATCTTTTATTATATATTATGTAACAACACAATAACAGTAGTTCACCTTTAATATTTTGTTTTTATAAAGCACTTTCCTCACAAGAACACTTTGAGGATGTTAGGGCAAGGATTATAATTCTCATTCCAAAGATGAGAAAACTGAGAATATCCTTTTCCTTCATCTATTGCATTCAAATCCTATACTTTCTCTGTAATTTATTTCTTTCTATTACAAATTTTTTTTCTCCCTCCTCCTCCTTGCAATTGGAGCAGAAAACAACTTTGTAACAAAGACGTCATGGTCAAGGAAAACAAATTCTCACTTTGGTTAAGTCTAAAACATATGGATCTCCTTCTGTACCCTGGGTCAGTCTGTTTTTTATCTCTCTGCTGGGAGGTGGTTTCTCATCCCTCCTTTAAAGCTCAAACCTAGTGTAACCTTCCCAAGGAAGTCTTCCCCAGTTCTCTCAGTAGATAGTACCTTTTACCCTGAGAATTCACCTTGTTTTACACCTCTCTATACCATCTGTCATATACAGTTAAATCTTCCACATTATGACTTTCCCCATTGTAATTTCCATATGTAATGAATCAGCCCAAGAAATTAAGTGGAAATTTGGGGGGAGTTTTGTAGAAGTGTCAGATGCCATGAAAAGGCCAAGAAATGACACAAATTGTGACCAAATACTTAGCCCAAACACCCTTTAAAAGAAAAAGAAAAAATTCAGATTTTTTTCTCTGGTATGAAGGGATGGCAAAAATTTCTACAGAGATTTTCCTGATCATGAGGATGCCATTCCCTTATCTCCAGCAATGTAAGAATAACTTTAATATTACATGTTACATGTATCTAATTTTGTGTCTTATTCCCCAACTAGACTGTAAACTTCTTGAGACAGATGTTCAGTCTTCTGCAAACTATGTATTTTTTCCAGCCCCACTCACTGTGTTCTGCATACAGAATATTTGCAGAATACCAGCCACTCCTGGATATACCTCACTCCAACTTACATTAAAGGACAACGTCTCCTCAGGTCTGGTATTCTTTGGGTCTGAATTCCTAAAACAATCACTCATAAGCTTATCCTTTAATAGTTGGCCAGTGGGCACAGCTACCTCAAAGCAAAGGTACTAACTGAATGTCATCAGAAGAACAATAGTATTCCCTTCATAAAAGTAGGAGTAGGAACTACAAGAAGATACATACCTAGAGAACTCACATGACGACATAACTCACACGTCTAGCACTGCAGAATTCTGATGGACTTTTCCTTCATGTGGCATCTTCATGATGATCCCTCTGGCACAGGGTATTTACTATGAAGGACATTTAGCTGAGCTACCTGGGCTCCTTCCTTTCTCTAACTCAGCTCCTGACAGCCAAGGGTGGCTCTCTTCTCAGCTCACAGAAGTCATATTCTGAAGAGGTGTCTTATGTTTTGCCTTGACTATTGACTGGCTGGGCCTATTCTCTGCTGGGCATGGTGTCCTTTCCTGATCAAGGAACATAAGATCATGACTAACAAAAGGATGGTGAGAAGGACTGAGGAAGAGAGAGATCACTGCCCTTCAGGTGAGGAATGATTCCTTTTGAAAACCTGAGGTTTTTTTCCTTATTTCTCTCTCTTCTTTTCTATCAGATACAGCACTCCTCAGAATCATCTCCCATCTCAACTTCCTCCTTATGGAACATGTTTTGCTTTATAAAGGATCACCAGGGGTGTAGACAATCTTTTCTTCAGACAATAACCAGTTGTCCATTACTTGTTAAGATTTTTCGAATCATTTTTGATTGGAGAACCAGGTAAGAATGTAGATATGTCCATTGTACTTTGCTTGTGACCTTTAAAACTCATTATCTTTGTTACCTGCTCCTTAGCTCTTGTGATTTCATGGACTGGGATGATGGGAAATTAACTGATTATGATATATGCTTTGTGTCCTAATCCAGTCCATATTGACAGAGAAAGACAGACAGACACAGATAGATGGACAGAGAGAGATGGAGGGAGGGGAGAGAGAGGGAGAGAGAGAGAGGAAAACAGAGAGAGACAGAGACAGACAGAGAGAAGTGGTGAAAGAAAAGGAACAGGGATGAAAGGAAGAGGGCCAAGGAGGATGGAGACAGTAAATTGTCTAAAATCATTTATAACTAGTAAAAGACAGGAGACAAAGACTAAAGCTTACTGACTCACAGCCAGTATTCTTTCTACTCCCACAGTAGGTCCAAGTTAAACCCCAACCTCTGATCCAGGTCCAATCTTTCATGCTGAGAGACTAATCCCACTCATGTAAGTCACACCAGGTGAGAGCCAGAAAGAATACAGTGTAGGCATTTAATAGACCTGGTAGAGCAAAGCAGTGGGAGGAAAGGAGGGAGGAAGGGAAGGAAAGGGGACAGAACAGTCTGTGAGGCACCAAAGGTTAGCTGTTTGACGGAATTGACTCATTCTATTCTAGTCAACCTTGAAGTTGGCCTGATTGCTCTGTTGAGCTGTTAGGAGAGTTATTTAGTCAGATGCATTATGCCCTGAGTGGGCTGAGCACATACAATTTATGCCAGTTGCGCTTTAATGCATATTTAATAAAGCCACAGACATTTATATACCAAATCAGTGGTGTCAAATGAGTTTGCTTTGGGAGGTTTGAGGTATCCCATGGCACTGCTGACACTCCTGGGGAGAGATTTAAATTATAAGACATTTCATCAGAGGGGAGAGGTCTTTTAATATGCTACAGTTACTGTTCTGTGTAGCTTGAGAGCACAGAACTAATCAGAGAGGGTAGAAAAACCTGAGACAAGGACTCTATAGGCAAAGTCACGTTAAAGATTTTACCCTGTTATTAGGTATGACTGGAGCTTTGCTCATTAGAGCAAAACATGGCCACAAAGAGACAATAAAATGGTAGTGGAGAATAAGTCCAGGACCTGGAATAAAAAGTTCTGACTAGGACATTTCCTTGCTGTGTGACCTTGATAGCCATTGACACTTTTTTTCCACCAATCTTGTAAAGGAATTAGTGACATGTTAGTCTGTATCATTTTCATTTAATATATGATAAATGATCATATTCTCACCTCTATTTGTCAAATGAGGAAATTACAGGACAAGAATTTGTCTCAAGGTCACACAACTAGAACATAGCAGAGTTTAGATTTGAATTTAGGACTTCTGACTAACTCCACTGTTCTCTCCACTGGACCATAACATCTCTGATCAGTCACATTGATTTAGCCTTTTAAAGTTTTAAGAGTAAGGAGGAAAGGGAACGTTCTCATCATTTTACCAAATAAGAACACTGAACTCAGAGGGACTTTAACCGTCTTTCCCAAGGTCAAATAGCTGCCAAGTATCAGGTCATTGAATCAAAACCTGGCAGTCATGGTGTGTAAAAGCCAACATTCTCATCATTGTGCCAGACTGCCTAAATTTGAGGTCCAAATTCACTTAAATAAACTTATTTTGGATTAAATAACAATAATAAAATCAAACAAAAACCTTTTCCAATTTTGCTTTATTGGTCAATTGAAATATAAGTGTAATTTCCTTTTCTTACAAGGTCTATTGCATCAAAGCACTGGTTGTGTTATTTTTCATGTGTGCTTATGTATATATGTATGGAAGAGTTTTGTTTTTTAGTTTTTATTGTCCCCAAACCCTGAGATCAAATACCCAGAAAGATGACATTCTGTTAGTTTCAGGCCACATATTTAAAATCTTAGATCTTACTTTTATAAGGCAATGGGGAGTGACTTTCCAACAATAATTTCACTTCTAAGCTGTTGTCAAAGATGGTCCAGTCAGCATTTATAGAGATTTTGCCTGTTTCCAGGACTAACCTAATGAAGAAAATCTCAAAGTAATCTTGGCCAATAATACAAGAGAAGGACTGTTCCCCTGGAATGCCCAAGCTGACTCATACATAATGAGAGCTGATTGTTCAAACTTCAGCCCACCCATTTATTTTATACCTTGAAAATCCACAAATTCTACAACTCAGGGTCTGACATATTGTTTTCTTGATTGTCTGAACTTAAGAACATGATTTTTAAAAAAAGTTAACAGATTAAACTTAGTAATGTGTCGTGCATACATGTTTCTGGGGATATGATTGTTAAACATTTATTAGCATATCTCTGATTGCTGCTAATATCAAAACAATCATGGACTCTGCTATGAATATAACCAAAAGGCAGGGGTGTTTGGGGAGAACATGACAGAATATTCTCTTCCTGAATCTGGACCACGGGAGTCCTGAGTTGTTAAATGTGTTGAAGAAACCTTGGTTTCTTCATTTGTCAAATAGAGAAGATAATAGGGGCACTCAATTCCCTCACGTGAATATTAGGAGGAAAGTGCTTGGTAAAGCTTCAGGTTGGTTGTGTGGTCTCAGCCTGAGCCACCAAGTCAAAGGAAAGGAGAGGAAGTTTTAACAGGAATTTGATTTTGTACAATGAAAATCTGAGCAAGGCAAATGCAGCATCTGAGGAGATCTATAACTATATCAAAGGGCAGCATTTCAGTAAGGGCACTGTATTATATGTGAGCTGCCAAGGGCTTATAATAAAAGTACAGTAATGAGAAAGCTTTATGATAAAATTAATGTAATTAATTAGTGTGTGTAAAGGACTTCAAGATTGCAGGGTGAAAGGTGCCAGATAAAGGAAAAGTAGTCTTAGAAATTACCATTATTATCATCTTAAGACATAGAATATATTATACACTATATAAGCATATCTAAGCATATACTCAGTTCCCAGATATAACTATGCTAATTTGTATTAATTTGCAAATCAACTTTCTGATCAACCCTAGATACCCTTTCAGGATCTCTCCAAGGAGGAGGTTATGACTCAAGAAGTATTTTGAAACCTTTCTGGTGATAGATTACCTCTTAGACACATCAGCCTCTTCTCAGCCTGTGTTCAGGTGAGAGACTTAAATTACACCCTTAAGCTGTGAGATGCTTTCTTGAGCTCTGTTGGCAGGTCTTTGGGTAGTTGGAGGGTGTTTTTTTTTTTCCCCCTTCTCTTTTTAAACACTACAACTTTGAATCTTTGAAAAGTCTTTTGTCTCATCACTTGCTTATCTCTCTAGGGTTCAAATGCCAGCTTTCCAGTCTAGTCATAAATTGTGGTATAAGTTGGCTAGTTTAAAATGAGGCAGTACACTGGCATAGAAAGATACTTGGACATGTAAGAATTTTGATTCCTGGAAGAGTGGAAAGAAGGCTGCACCTGAACTCTGAATGACCTGAGTTCAAATCCTAAGTCCAGCCTCAGACATTTATGAGCTGTGTGACCCTGGGAAAATCACTTAACTCCTGTTTGTCTTAGTTTCTTCAACTGTGAAATGGGGATAATAATGTCACCTGCCTCCCATGATTGTTGTGAGGGTAAAATTAGGTATGATTTGTAAAATTCTTTGCAAACATTAAAGTAGTGTATAAATGCGGACTATGAGACCATGCACAAACTAATTAACCTCTTTGACTTAGTTAATAATCATTTACTTTTCTATCATGTTTCACACTTTAGGAAACATATTCCTCTGAGTTGTTACTGCTGACTAAGAATTACGAGACTCAGCAATGTAAAGAGACTGGTCTAAGGTCACGCAGCAACTGCTTAAACAAAGCCAGTTCTCCAATCTAGGTCTTTTGACTCACCTTTCTGTCTCGTATACTTGTACAAAAAATCTTAATAGGCTTATTATGAGAATCATATAAGATATTACATATGAAAAGCTTTGCAACCACAAGAATTCTTGTACTACCAACAGTGATGTTGTAGGAAAGCATATTATAAACCTGAAAATGACATAGAAATCAGAATTGCTTTTATTTGGAGAAAAGGGAACTGAGTCACAGAATTCAGAAGTGCCTGGTTAAAAGGAGTATTGAGACTAGAATTCAGAATGCTAGTCCAATCCTCATACAACTACACCATAGTACCAATCTAGCTGCCTTTTTTGAAAAGGTTTCTTCATTGGATCTGGGTGCCTTGTAATACATAATGACTATAGTGATCAAAACACAGAAAATAATTCCCAACATTTACGAAACACTTTAATATTTACAAAATATCTCATTCAATTCCCACAAAAACTCTGTGAAGTACAAGATATAATTATCCCTATTTTACAGATAAGGAAACTGAGGCTAAAAGAAGTTAGGTGACTTACCTAAGATCATACAGCTGGTAAATGTGTGAGGCAGAATATAAATGAATGTCTTCTTCCTGACTCCAGGTACAGCATGCTATCCACAATGCCACCTTGCAGACCATTATTTTTAATAATAGACTTATTTTAGTAAAATATTTTTGGATACATGTTAATTAGATGAACATTTCTTGAAAAGAATATTCAAGTGAATATCATTAAATATATTAATCTGCTACTAAAATCTCAGGCCACTGACCTATTATAGCAGATTAGCTCTTGGGTTCTTGAAGAACCCTGGATTTGGCCAAGGGAATATGAACTTTGACTGATTTGACCAAGTTCTGTAGTGTCCTATAGACAAATAAATCTACTCTCCAAGGATCAACTGAATTAAATTTAGAGATACTCCTAATGAGGTTTGCCATAAGATGATGCATTTTTTGGCTATTCTAATTCTTAATTCTAGAAGTCAGGTGACATAGGAATTAGAGGGCTATATCTGGAGTTAAGAATGACTTCAAATGTGGCCTCAGACACTTAGCTATGTGGCCTAGGCAAGTCATTCAACCTTGATCTGCCTCAGTTTCCTTATCTATAAAAAAGGAATAATATTATCTACCTTCCAGGTTTGTTGAGAGGATGAAATGAGATAATCATAAAGTTCTTTGCAAGAGACTACATAAAACTACATAAATTCTAATTATCATTATTATTATTAATTGTTGTATTATGCAACAGGGAAGAAAGTATTCCAGTTATGGGTCAGACCTACCAGTTTCCTAAGGACTGCCCTTTCTAAATACTTGTTAACCTAAGGCCAAAAGTGAATAAATAAAAGAGAGTTCATCATGTATGTTCATTTTGGAAGATAAAAGGAACGTCAGTGGTCATTTAGTCCTATCATTCCTGCTTTTAACAGATAAAGATAACGAAGCCTGAGAGGTGAAGTGATTTGGCAAAGGTTGCTTAGCTAGCAAATGATGCTATCAAGAAAAGAACCCAGACATGCTGATTCTCTGTCCAGCTTTCTCTCCACACTGCCGCAAGGTCCATAATTATTTAAATTATATCTTGGGATGGCTATTTAGTGCCTTTATTGTTGCAGGTTTCCCCCAAATAAATGTCACTTCAACATAAACTTTCAGACTTTCTACAGCTTGCTTCTATACTGCTGGAGGCTAAAAATTTCATCTAAATATTATTGAATTCCAGCACAACATTAGCATGCAGAGATATTTACAATAACAGAGCCATTACAACTCAATCAAAAGCTGATTTCAGCCAGAATTATGCAGAATTAAATCTTGCAGGATTCAAATTATTAAAAATCAGAGACTCAATAAAGTGTGGTCTAGAAACCCCATTTATCAAGGGAGTAGAAGTGCCTCTACAGTTGTGGTGACTTTTTCATATACATTCTGCAAGCATTTGCATGCATTTTAAAAGATCAGAGTTTAATTCTTCTGGAATTCAAGGAACCATGCTATATTTATAAGGCAATAGAAGCCAACTTAAAATACGTTCTTTATATTTCCAGACTCTGGCTTGCATTTTAAATGCATTACTTTTTATTTCAGTTTCTGACTGAGTAGAAAGATACTCAGTGAAACTTCACGCACTGGGCAAACACTTTATTCCAATAAAGGTAAAATCAGTGCAGCAACACAGACATCTAAAAGAAATCTAAAACAAGCTCTTCATCTCGTTATGTAATGAGCACATTAAAAACTGCTATTTCCTTACTATATTTGATCAACCCAATAGATTTTGTATATTCATACTGCTGATTCTTGGTCTCTTCTGGAACATTTCATCAGAAATGAGAATAAATTTATTTGTAAGTAAAAATTTAAAGAGTGAACCACATATGTATGAGAGGAACTGAGATGTAGTAGGAAATAAAAAACACCCACTAGATTTGGAATCAGGATACCTGAACAAGAATCCCCATTCCAGCACTAGCTATCCAGGCACTTGTGGGCAGGTGGTTTCACCTCTTGATGCCTCACTTTTCTGTTCTTAAAACAAAGATTTTTTTAAAAAATTGCATTATCTACCTAGCCAGATTGTTATGAGCTAAGGAATTTGGAGAGCTAGAAAAACACCACATGAATACATTATTACTAATAGTCTTATGGTATTTCAATTTCCACTTTTGTAGTAAAGACCAGAAATATGTGACTAATTTACAAGGCCATTGCAAGGAAAATTCTTTATTATTTGTAATGCACTATTATCAATGTGTTATTATTTTTGTTGTTTTAAATGTCCAGCCTCTTCAAGAGTCTGTTCAAAGTCTATCCATCTCAAGTGACCAAAATGTCCATACCCTTTGACTCTACCTAACTACTACTAGTCACATATTCCAAAGTTAGTGACAAAAGAAAGGCCCAAATATTCACCAAAATATTTATTAGCCGCAGTTTTGTAGCAACAAAGTATGGGAAACAAAGTAGAAATCCATCAGTCTGGTAATGAATGACTAAACAATTTGTGGAATATGAGTGCAAACAAATATTGTTGACCTATGAAATGAAATGATGAATAAGAAGTGTTCCGAGAAGCTTATATAATAAACTGATGTAAAGTGAAATAAGCAGAATCAGGAAAATAATATATCCAATTAGTGTAGCAAATCAAATGGAATGAATATCAGTAAACCAGAACTGATCACTGTAATTATAATGATTAAGCTTACCCCAATAAATAGAATATAAAATGCAACACCTTTCTTTCTTCTTTACATAGGTGGAAGACTATAGATGTGGAATCACATTTACTGTCAGACTACATTGATATGCTGTCAGTTTTTTTTTTTTCTGAACTGTTTTTTTCATCTCTTTTTGTATTTCTTACTACGAGGGTAGTTTACTGGATAGGAATGGAGATGGATATGTTTGGAAATGACCATGATGCAAAAACCGAAAGATATTAATATTTTTAAATAAAAATTCATCAAGACTAGTTTTCAAGGAGAAAATTAAACACTATTTCAGCATTAATTTCTGAAGAAAAGAAAATCTATTTTTGTCCTACTATTTATCAGTAGTATAAGATCTTTTAATTTAAAGTTAATGAACACTAAAGTGAACTCTCATATTACACAAATATGAAATATTTATTAAATACTATCCATTGTGACTTTTCCATTTGAAAATGCAAAATAATGATGATGATTTCTAAAGAAAAATGTGCTAAATCCTCCTAAAACAGAGATGTTTCCCCATGAAAGTAGAGCTTTTTATCAGTTTCAAAATAATGGTCTCTCCACCTCAGCACATTGACATTTTTTCTTAGAATAAGATGTTAGTATTTTCATTTGAAAATGAAGACAAGAGAAATGTTGAGCATCTCAATGCTTGCAATCCCAAGATAGGATTTTTATCTCTTTATATAACAAATTTTGGCAATGCTTACCTAGTTTTATCATCAAGAGGGTTCTTTTTCATGTGTGCATTAATTTTTTTTTCAATAACAGCAGGATCATTAAATGCCAAGAGCTGTTGCTTTTACATTTGCCTTTCACAGGTGTGACATTCCAAAGCTGATGGCTTTTAGAAACAGTCTGTCTGTATGACTTCTAATTCATCAAAGGTATTATAAATTATTATAACTATTTATTTTGCTGAATTTTAATACTTTGAAAGTTGGGAATAGTACGTGTGTGTACATACGCAGAGCAACTGGTTATATAGTCCTTATTCAACTTTAAGCTTTATAACTTTAGATATACACATGGTAGAAGCACATAGCACGTGACATACAAAACAAGAATTCTTAAAGGGTTATGATTTAGTGTAGCTAATTTTGGGAAACTTAATTTTTATTTATTTTCACAAATCAAGTTGAAAAAATTATTGAACACCAAGTGAATATTTATTTGAAAGATGTATTGCAAAAGATGGTAGTTCTATTGAAGGTAAAAAAAAAATCAAACTGCATTGGCTGACAATCTTATGATTTGGGTTTTTTCTCCTTTTTGTGCAACTATATTTATTAAAATTTAAGCTTGAATAGGAACTTTATGATCTCTGTGTGAGTCGGAGACAATTCTCTATTAACCAGAATGTTAAAGTAACCATTTAGCAAATGCTCTGAATAGCAGAGAATTGACTACATATCAAATAATACAACATTTAAAAAGACATTGGGATAAAAGGTAATTGTTTTTATTTTCTAACGGGATTTCAAATCAGGGTAAATACTATGGCAAACATGTAGTTTTGTTTTGTTTTTTACTTTAATATATTCAAGTATCATTGAAGTATAAACCTGTGGAATAAATGTATTTTAACATCAGGTACAATGTGGATAATCAAGCCTCCAATGGTACAGGTTGCAACCCATTACTACCTTCTTATCCTCTACAATTTTTGCTCCTGTTCTTCAATAGATCATTTGTAGAAGAGCTACTCAAAACACTGGTGGCTTTCCTTTTAATTATTGTAGCATTTCTTGAATACCAATACAGCAAGCTCTCAGTTTAGTAATTTATAAATTAGGATAGTAGTATCTGCATTACCTACCTCACAGGTTTCCTGTGAGGATCAGATGAGATAATATATATACAGTATTTTATAAACCTTAGGTAGCAGTCATCATTATTCCCTTCCTGGATGATGCCTTATATGCTATCTCTTGCAAGTCATTGTTAGTAATATGTTATATTTTATTTATGCCCTTTGCATCACCCATATATCTGATTCTTTGGAGATATGGTTGATCCATTATTTTAAACCATATAGAACTCCCAGAAGAAGACTGGCATTAAAGAAATGAATTTTTGCATACATCATAAAGAAGCTTAGAATCATTGAAAGTTCTACATCATTTCCCAAATGCCATCCAGTCTGCTGTCTTCCTATTATTCAATTCTAGGTCCAGATTACGGGGCATCTTTAGAGTTTGTCCAATACACAAGAATTGGTTTAATAACTCAATATATTATCTATCTAACCACATGCCATAGTATGAGTAATAGACATTTCTCATCTATTCAGAGATTTTCCTACGTGGATTGTTAGGCTAATCTGTCTATGTTCATCCTTCATTTTTGAAGAAGACTATGACATCAGAGAAATGACGACCTGACCTTGCACTTGACTTCATTTTGAGTGAGGGAGGGCTGTTCAAGGTCACCAGCCTCATTTTCCCCTCCTGAACCATCTAGATCCAGTGACCAGATATTCATCAGGATGACTGGAGAAGGCCCAGGATGCAATGGGAGACCTTGGCCTATTCAGGTACTCACTTAGAGTGAAGTAATGCCCTTTCAGTGAATAGGCCTCTTTCGGAAGTAATCAGGGAATGGCCCTTTTAATGAACAAAAGAAAAAAAAAACAACAAGATGGATAATATTGATAATATTAAATTAAAAATCTTTTGCACAAACAAAGCCAATGCAGCCAAGATTAGAAGGGAAGTAGAAACCTGGGAAACAACTTTTACAGCCAGTGACTCTGATAAAGGTCTCATTTCTAAAATATACACAGAACTGAGTCAAATTTACAAGAAAACAAGTCATTCCCCAATTAATATATGGTCAAAGGATATGAATAGGCAGTTTTAAGAGGATGAAATTAAAGCTATCTATAGTCATATGAAAAAATTATCTAAATCACTATTGATTAGAGAAATGCAAATCAAAATAACTCTGAGGTGCTACCTCACACCTATCACATTGACTTATATGAAAAAACAGGAAAATGATAAATGTTGGAGAAGATGTGGGAAAATTGAAACATTGTTGGTGGAGTTGTGATTTGATCCTAACATTCTGGAGAGCAGTTTGGAACTCTGATGAAATGGCTATTCTGTGTATATCCTCTGACCCAGCAATACCACTTCTAGGTCTGCATTATAAAAACTGGGAAAGGATCCGCATGTACAAAACTATTTATAGCACTCCTTTTTGTGGTGGCCAAGAGTTAGAAATTGAAGGATGCCTATCAATCGGGGAATGGCTGAACAAGCTGTGGTATATGAATGTAATAGAACACTATTGTTCCATAAGAAATGATGAGCAGGTAGACTTAGAAAAATCTGTAAAGATTTACTTGAACTGATACTAAGTGAAGTAAGCAGAACCAGGAGAACGTTGTACACAGCAACAGCAACATTGTGCGATGATCAACTTTGATTGACTTAGATCTTCTCAGCAATGCAAGGATCTAAGACAACTCCAAAAGACTCATGATACAAAATGTAATCTACATCCAGAGAAAGAACTATGGAGTCTGAATGCAGGTGGAAACATATGATTTTCTCTCTTTTTTTGTGGTTGTTTTTTACTTTCTCATGGTTTTTGCCTGTGGTTCTGATTCTTCTTCACAACATGACTAATATGAAAATATTCTTAATATGTTTGTGCATGTATAATCTATATCAGATTTCATGTCATCTTGGGAAGGTTGGACAGCAGGAAGAGGGATAAAATTCAGAAATCAAAAAAAGTGAACGATAAAACTAAAAATGAATAAATAATTTTTTAAAAAGAAAGGAGGAGATATAGATTCAAGAGATATTTTAGAAGCTGATTTGGCAGAAATTGGCAACCCATTAAGTGGATGCATAAAGAAAACAAAGAATCAATGTTAATAGTAGTGCCTTTAGAAACTGATATTTTTTATTATTCTTTATTATTAAATTTATTTGTTTTTAGTTTTCAACATTCAGTTCCATAAGAGTTTGAGTTTTAAATTTTTCTCCCACTCCTTCTTCTACTCCCTCCCTAAGATGGTGTACAATCTGATATAGGTTATACATATATAGTCATACTAAAAATATATTCTCATTAGTCATGTTGTAAAGAAGAATTAGAACCAATGGGAGGAAAGACTAGAAAGAAGAAAAAAAAGCAAAAAGAGAGACAGACAGACAGACAGAGAGAGAGCAAACAGTACGCTTTGATCTGCATTCAGACTTCATAGTTCTTTCTGTTGATGTGGATAGCATTTTCCATCATAAGTGTTTTGGAATTGTCTTACATCCTTGTATTGCTTAGAAGAGCTAAGGCTATCAAAGTTGGTCATTGCACAATGCTGCTGTTATCGTGTACAGTGTTCTCTTGGTTTTGCTCACTTCGTTCAACATCAGTTCATTCAAGTCTTTCCAGGTTTTTCTGAAGTCTGATGTCTCATCATTTCTTATGGAACAATAATATTCCATTATTATTCAATTACTAAACAGTAACTGTTCCTCTTTTACCCAGGAACCCTGAAGGTCTTCCCCTCCCAGTTTTATTTTATTTTTTTTATTAAAGGGGCCATCTCTTGAAACTTAAAGAAGTCTACTCATTGAATGGGTGTATCTTACTCAAAGCAAGTTTGTGAAAAGACCTTAGCCTGAAAGGGCCAGGGTCTCCCATTGCATCCTGGGCCATTTCCAGTCCTGAAAAATATCAGACCACTGGACCTGGATGGCTCAGGAGAAATAGTGACATTGGTGACCTTGCACAGCCCCCCCTCACTCAAATCAAAGTCAACTGCAAATCATGTCATCATCTTGATGTCATAGTCATCTTCCAGAACGAAGGACAAACACAACAACAACAATAACCACAACTCATTCAGCCATTCCTCAATTTCCAATTCTTGACCAGCATGAATATTTTTGTACATGTGTGTCCTTTTCCCATTTTTATGATCTCTTTGGGATACAGACCAGGAAGTGGAGTGGTACTGCCTAGTCAAAGTGTATGCAGTTCCATAGTCCTTGGAGAAGAATTCCAGATTTATAGTTCTATATTTATATGTGAAAATAAGTATCTTTTATATATTTATAAACTTATTTTTATAAATACATACACACAATTTATAGAGTATTATCTTTTGTGAACGGTTTTTGGTTATAATTCATGAAATTTTTGCTAATTAAACATAGAAAGTTTCCAACCCATAGCAAACCATAGTCACACAGGCGAAGTTTAAGTACTAAACTATATAGTCAATATCAAAATTATATAGGGAAGTAACTAAAGAATTGATCTAAATGACAGAAAGACCTCATTTCAAATCTCTTTTCTGACACATACTGGCTAGGCAAGTCAGTGAGCCCCTGTGAAGGCAAGTAAAGTAGGATCTTTTGCTGTTTTTCCTCTAGTCTAAACATGTATAATGCCCTCTATTTGAAAGTGACTGAGGGGGATCTTTCCCACCCATTGTCTGGCCTGGGAAGATTTGTAAGAAGGTCCACACCTTTTGTTAATGAGGCACTGGTTCTCAAAGGCTGTGATACCCTCTGGCTCTAAAAAGTGTATAAAGACTCTGAGGTGCAGTTTTATTTTGGGGCTTAATTTTGGTAAGAAGATTTGAGTGTCAGATGAGGACTCTGGGAAGCCACTGAAGAGCCCCTTGGCTTAGAGAACCCAGATGTCACGCTTCCCTCTCTGGTAACTGGTTAGATAGCTGTACCTGTCTGTTGAATTATGGTCAGACAGAGGAAGCCATGTCTGTTGATTACTTTGGGTTTCAGGGTGTTAACTCCCCTGAATTAGCTGAATGATATTTGTGCTTGACTAGAGAATTGAATACATTTGCTTGACTAAAGTGATTGTTAACCCCTCAAAAGTTGCCTTTCCTTTTATGAATGCAGATCTAAGAACCTGTGATAGCAGGTTCCCTTGTGTATTTTGGGGTGCTTACTGTTACAGCCCCTCAAATCTTGAAACAATTCTCTTAGGCTATAAATTGCAGAAACGGTGCCAACTTGTATAGGTAGAGGTAGTTTCCTCACCTAGGAGTTATACCAATGAAATCCCAGATGTAGTCCCTATCCTTTCTATCTCTTTCATTGTTGTGTTTTTTTTTTCCTGGAAGGGGAAGGTAAAGTGATAAGGCATTACCCCTACCATCAAGGAATTTAGTATCTAATAGAGGAGAAATAAAACAAAAAAAACCTCACATTATGACTCACAACAAACAGAAAAGGCAAGAACAGAAGGAAATATTATGAGTTCAAGAAGTCAGGGAAGCCTCAGAAAAGAGGTAGAAATTATATGACCTGAGTGTGGATGGATGGATGGATGGATGGCTGGATGGATGGATGGATGGATGGATGGATGGATGGATGGATGGATTGGTGGGTGAATGAAAAAGAATTCTAAGTAGAGGATTTTGCATAAGTAAAGATATAAAGAAAAAAGGGCTCTGTATGAATGAATGAGAAAATCATCTTTAAAGGTTTTTTCCTTAATTTTGATTAGGATTTGACAGCACAATATAGTGGAAAGATTCTTACTTTTGGGAGGCAGAAGAAACATGGGTTAAAATTTTACTTCTGATACTAGCTTTATTGCTAGCACATAACCTAGTCATATGACCTCTGATACTTAAATTACTTCTCTCTTGGGCAGCTAGGTTGTGCAGTGGATAGAGCACCAGTGCAGGAGTCAGGAGGACCTGAGTTTAAATCTCACCTCAGACTTTTGACTCTCACTAGCTGTGTGACCTTAGGCAAGTCACTTAACCCCAATTGCCTCATCCTGGGTCATCTCCAGTTATCCTGATGAATACATGGTCACTGGATTTAGATGACTCTGGAGGAGAAGTGAGGTTAGTGACCTGCACAGCCCTCCCTCAATCAAAACAAAGTCAAGTGCAAGTCATGTCATTATTTCTCTGATGGCATAGTCTTCTTCAGCAATGAAGGATAAACACACACATACTTCTCTGTAAAATAGGAATACCTGTGTTGCCCACTCAAAGAATTACTATAAGATTCAAATAAAATAAGATAATATATATAAAGTGTTATATAAATGCCAGCATATGTTATTATTATCATTATCATTATCATTAAAGTGAACATTGACCTAGTCTCTTCAATGTATAGAGGGGAATAGTGGAACATAGTATATATGTCTAGGATTCTATCATTTTCTTAGATTTCCTATCTCTTAAAATCTTTTTTGCATATTGAATTTCAGTTCAATTTAGTACAATCCAATGGACATTTATTAAGTACCTACTGTGAGCTGAGTTCTGTAGGAGGAGAAGACAGATGTATCTTTTCCCCTAAATTTATCTTTTCTATCTACACTATTTCTGTCTGTGACACATTCACCCAGTTTCCCATATTCACAGCCTTGTTTTATTTTCTTTGACTCTTTATTCTCCTTCAATTCTCATATCCAATTAATTGCTACCAAATCCTAGCAATTTCAGATCTAGAAGTTATGCCCTCTTCTTATTCTTATCACCAACACTCATGTTCAGGCCCTCATTAATACAGAATGAACTATTACAATAGCCTCCTATCAGATCTTCCCACCTCCATTTCCTTACCCTCCCTTTAATTTATCTTTCACTGCCAAAATAATTTTCCTTCAGACTATGTAGCAATATATGCACTCCCCTGTGTATTTAGAGCATATAGCAACTTTTCTTTACAGGAAGCAGAAGCTCAGATTTTTCCTTTCTTGAGAGCATGTAGAAGTCTTTTCCATCTTTACTTATATCAGGTCCTATTAAAGAGTAAAAGTGTCATAGTTCTTTCAAGGCAGAACTCCTCTCTCCCAATATTGCCCCATGTCAGGAAACAAGGTATATCAGCCAGGCAGGATTTTGGTGGCCACCAACTTTGCTTATTGCATATCAACAGGAACAAATTTACAACCAATGGAAGGACAGTAAACAATCAGAAGATCTGGAACTACCTGGGCTGTAACAAATAGAGAATCAATAGGATTCTTTTCCATAAAGCCTCTCTTCTTGAGTAGGAGAGGACGGGAAATGAATTAAAAGAGGAGCACTGCTCCATGGTCAGGAATGGAAGAGATGAACAGGAATGTGCCAGGAACTGGTGTATAGATGACCCACCAGCATACTGCATGACTGACTGCTTCTCCAGGTGCTACTTGTAACTCACAAGCACCCTTTTCCTCAATAACCACCCAAGAGTCAAGGGAAACAGAGTTCAGGGTCTTCAGAAAAAGAGTACTTCGCTATGACCTTTTCTCCCTCCAGTCCACCCTGCTGCTCTGTGTGTTTCTGCCAATATAGATCCTCCTTCATCCCTAAACTCTGAAAATGAAGTTCAAACATCAAGGGTACCTGAACTCTGGGTAAAAAGTCTTCTTGTTTGCTATGGTTACTTTGGGCATCTTAAGTTCCCATGACAACACTCAATAAACTGGCATGTAAAAAGGGTTACACACAGATTAGGTCATATCATTTTTTTGCTAAAATATTTGCAATATCTCCCTACAACCTCCCACAGAAAGTGTAAAACCTTATGCATGATATTCAATGCCTTTCTCAATCCAGTGCCACACTGTTGACATTCCAGACTTTGTTTCTTGCCCTCCCCCCTTTCCCTCCTCTCAGAAAAGTGTGATATCCTCTAAGTATCTCTGTTTTTCTATATCTTTGGTAGTGGAATGTAAGTTCCTCAAGGGCAAGGAAAGTTTCACTGTAGTCTTTGTATTCACAGAGTTTAGAAGAGTGACCAGCACATAACAGTAAATGTTTATTGATTCCTCAGACAGCTCTCTGTGACTAGAGTGTCCTTCCCTGTTTGGTCTACTTTTGAATGGCTATGCTTCCTCAAATTAAGATTTTTATATTGGTCAGAGCCAAAGTGGTAGAGTAGAGAAAGTGCTTAGCTATGCTCTCTAAATATTTCCCTCCAAACAACTTTAAAAATAACACCTCATTTGAAATGTGGAGTGGCAGAGCCAACTAAAGGTCAAAGTGAGATGTTCTTCCAGTCCAAGAAAACATAGAAGGTTGGAAAGAGAGATCTGGAACATGGCGTAGGAGGCTGACTCATAGCCTATGAAAATGAAAGACCTGTGGTGATGACTAAAACAGCATCAACTTCAGGAGTTCTCAAGCTAGAGAAGGTAAGAGGATCAGGCAATTGATCAAAAAGAGATTATAGAGTACCCTTGTGTTAGCACTTGACATAGAATCAGATGCTATTTAAGAACTCCATTGCCTAAGCCCAATTCTGGGTCATAATTCAAGGGTACAAAGTAACAATTTTAGACGAGAGGGAATGAGAACACCAAGAGAGAATATCACTTCTGGCTCCAAGGGATCAGAGACCTGAGGAAGAGTATAATTTCCAATCCCAAGAGAAGAGAAAACCTGAGCAAAAATATTTATTGTAATCCCAAGGGATCAAGGCCATTTCTAGATAAGCACCAAAATGCAGACTAGGAAAGCAGTAACTACACCTCTCCACAGATTACACCACTTTAGAAGCACCAAAAACTTCCAAACCCACAGAACTAACTCTGAAAACATTAATATGAAAAAGTCTGAAACTTGACACAGTGCCCTTCCCCTATCCCCCATACTGGGAATACAGCCTAACATTGACATAAAATTCCAAATCAAGAAATAAGATGGACAAACAAGTAAACAATAAAAAAGGATCTGACTGGAAAAAAGTTATTATAGTGAAAGGGAAGATCAAGATACAAATTCAGAAAACAATGAATCCAAACAACTGCAAGCAAAACTTTAAAGAAACAAAAACATGTGTGAAGTGGAGAGAAGTACAATAAGAATTCCTGAAGGTGCCAAAAAAAGCGATTTTCAAAATCAAATAAGAAACCAATAGCTTGGTAAACAGGGCACAAACATACTAAATAAATAAGTAAACTTTTAATCAAAGAATTCACAAAATGGAAAATTAAACCAAGATAAGAAATCCCTGAAGAAATTTTTCTAGTCATTGTTTTTATTTTTTTAATTTATTAATTTTTAGTTTTCAGCATTGACTTCCATAAAATTTTGAATTTTAAATTTTCTCCCCATCTCCCCTCTACCCCTACCCCAAGACAGCATGTATTCTGATTACCCTTTCATCCAATCCACTTCTATCACACTCCCATCTCCTTCCCTTCTATTTTCCTATAGGGTAAGATAGATTTCTATGCCCCATTGCCTATATGTTTTAGCTCCTAGTAGCATATAAGAACAATTTTAAATATTCATTTTTAAAGCTTTGAGTTCCACGTTCTCTTTCTTCCTCCCTCTCCAGCCACCTTCATTGACAAGGCGAATAATTCAGTATAGGTTATACATGTGTAGTCATGGAAAACACTTCCATAACAGCCATGTTGTGAAAGACTATATTTCCCTCTATCCTGTCCCACCCTCCATTTATTCTATTCTCTCCCTTAATCTGCCCCTATACAAGTGTTTGTTTCCAATTATCCCTTCCCCCAATCTGCTGTCTCTTCTATTATTACCCATCTCTTATCCCCTTCCCCCTCTCTAGCTTTCCTGTAGGGTAAGGTAAACTTTCCCAACAATTTAATGTGTGTTATTCCCTCCTGAAGCCAAATCTGATTAAAGTAAGGGTCACTTATTCCCTCTTATCTTCCCCTCATAAAATAAAGCTTTCTTGCCTCTTTCATATGAGATGGTTTACTACATTCTGCCTCTCTCTTTCTCCTAGTACATTCCTCTCAACACCTAATTTTCTTTTTAGATATTCGGCTCATCCTGTGCCCTCTGCCTCCCTCTCTCTCCCTCCGTCTCTCTCTCTCTCTCTCTCTCTCTCTCTCTCTCTCTCTCTCTCTATATATATATATATATATATATATATATATATATATATATATATATACATATATATACACATATATATGTATATATGTATGTATATATATACATATGTACACACACGCACACACATATATACATATATGTATATATATATATATATATATATATATGTGTGTGTGTGTGTGTGAGTGATTTGGTATTTTATGTTAATGTTAGGCTGTATTCTCAGTATGGGGGAGAGGGGAAGGGAACTGTGTCAAGTTTCAGACTTTTTCATATTGATGTTTTCAGAGTTAGTTCTGTGGGTTTGGAAGTTTTTGGTGCTTCTAAAGTGGTGTCATCTGTGGAGAGGTGTAGTTACTACTTTCCTGGTCTGCACTCTGGTGCTTATCTAGAAATGGCCCTGATCCTTTGGGATTACGATAAATATTTTGCTCAGGGTTTCTCTTCCCTTGGGGTTGGAAATTATACTCTTCCACAGGTCTCTGATATATATATATATATATATATATATATATATATATATATATATATATATATATATATATATATATATATATATATGTATATATATGTATATATATGTATGTATATGTATGTATGTATGTATATATACATACATACATATATACACATACAACATTGTAGAACCATAATCAGGATCATAGAAGATTTAACAGCTAGCACGTTACTAGAGCAGAAGTCTTGGAATATGATACTCCAGAAGGCAAAGGAACTGGGATTACAACCAAGAACAAGCTACCCAACAAAACTAAGCATAATTGCTCACAGGAAAAAAAATGAAATATTTAATAAAGTAGAGAACTTTTAAGCAGTCCTGATGAAAAGATCAGAACCAACATTTTCTTGTGAAATACAAGACTCAAGAACATCAAAAGGTAAATATGAAGGAGAAATCATAAGGGACTCAATAATACTAAACTATTTATCATACTATATGGGAAAAAATGGTTCTCATAAATTCTAATAATTTTACATAGAAAGAGGGTGTGAGAAGAAATCAATTATACTGAGATGATATAAAAAAATGGATAGGTGAGAAGGAGGGATTATCTGAGAGAAGAGGGAAGAGAGAGGAAGAATGGAGAAAATTATCTTATGCAAGAGTGGCACACAAGAAAGAGTTTTTACATTGGAAGGGAAAATGTTTGGGGGCAGGGTAACATTTGAACCTCACTTATATCTAAATTGGTTCAAAGAGAGGAAAGTATATATAATGTGTGTTTGAATGTGTGTGTACACACACACACACATACATACATACATATGTACCCCCAATTAGCATTAGAAATCTGTCTTATCCACCAGAGAAGTAGGAGGGGAAGGAAATAAGATAAATAGATGTTGATAAAAGTGAGGGAAGATAAAAGGAGTCAGTAGTCTGAAGCAAAACAGACTTGAAAGGAGTGACAGGATAGAAAGATAGAGAGAAGGATAAACAGAAGAAAATAGCATAGATGAAAATTCATAGTTAACAATCATAACTGTGAATGTAAATTGGAAGAACTCATGCAAAAAACAGAACTGGAGAGCAAAATACACTCAAAATTGGAATCCAACAATATGTTATTTACAAGAAACATGCTTGAAACAGTGAGACACACACAGAGTTAAAATAAGGGTCTGAAGATGAATTTACTATGCATTTGCTAAAGTAAAAAGAAGTAGGGCTAGCAATCATGATCTTAAACAAAATCAAACCAAAAACAAACATGTAATTAAAAGGAATAAACAGGGAAATCATACCTTGAGCAAAAGAACCATTGACAATGAGGTAATAAACACTAAACATATATGCACAAAAATGCATATAGTGCAAATTTTCCAAGGAAAAGTTAAATGAATTACAAGAGGAAACAGGCAGCAAAAATATACTAATGGGGGACTTCAATGTTCCCCTAACAGACCTAGGTAAATCTAACCATAAAATAAATATGAAAAAAGTCAATAAAATATTACAAAATATTACAAAAGTTAGATATAATAGACCTCTGGAGAAAAGCGAATAGGTATAGAAAACTTTTCTCTCAGCTGTACATAAAACCTCACAAAAACTGATGCAGTCTCACAGCATAAAATCCTCACAAGAAAATACAAAAAAGCAGAAATAATAAATGCAGGCTTTTTAGACCATAATGCAATAAAAAGTATATTTAACAAAGGGCCATGGAAGCATATATTAAAATTTACTTGGAAAAAAGTAATGTAATCCTGTAGAATGAATGGATCAAAGAGCAAATCATAGAAACAATCAATAATTTCATTATAGAGAATGACAATAATGAGACAACAACGCAAAATGTTTGAGATGCAGCCAAAGTAGTATTTAGGGGAAAATTTATATCTTTAAATGTGTACATAATAAAGAAAGGAAAGAATAGGTCAGTGAATTGGATATGCTGCTAAAAGAACTGAAAAGTGAACAAAATAAAAATTCTCAATTCAAAACCAAAATGGCATCACTGAAACTTAAAGGAAAGATTAATGAAATTGAAAGAAAACAATTGAACTAATAAATAGAAGCTGGTTTTATGAAAAGACCCATAAAATAGATAAACCCTTGGTTAATTTGATTGAGAAAAAAGCAAGAAGAAAACCAAATTATACACATCAAAAATTTAAAAGTGTGAATGCACCACCAATGAAGATGAAATTAAACTAATTATTAAAAGTCAATTTGTCCAAATATATGCCAGTTAAACTGACAATCTAAGTGAAATGGATGAATATTTACAAATATATTAACTACTCACATTACCCAGATTACCAGAAGAGGAAGTAGAACACGTAAATAATATCTCTTAGAAAAATAAATTGAACAAGACATTAATGAGCTGCCTAAGAAAAAATTTCCAGGAAAAGAAGGATTTGCAAGTAAATTCTACCAAGCATTTAAGGAACAATTGATCCCAACACTACATAATTTATTTCAAAAACTAGATAAAGAAAAAGTTCTATAAATTCCTTTTGTGATATAAATGTGATTCAAGGAACGCAGAGACAGAAAAAAATACAGACCAATTACTTTAATGAATATAGATGCAAAAATTTTAAATAAAATAACTAGCAAGGAGATTGTCATGATATTTCACAAGATAATCCATAACTCATTAAAATTGACCATATTAATAATAAAACCAACAAATATTATATGATTATATAAATAGATATAGAAAAAAGCATTTCATAAAATGCTAAACACATTCCTATTAAAAAAAAAAAAACACATTCAGAAGCATAGGAATAAATGGAACCTTCCTTAACATGAGAAGTAGTATCTGTCTACAACCATGAGCAAGCATCTGTAATGGAACTACATTTGAAGACGTTCCAATAAGATCAGGAGTGAAGTAGGAATGGCCATTATCACCATTAATATTCACTATTGTGCCAGAATACTATTTATAGCTATAAGAGAAGAAAAAGAAATTGAGGAAATAAAAATATGCAAGAGGAAACAAAATTAACATGCTTTCTAGATGATATAATAATATACTTAGAGAACCCCAGAGAATTAACTAAAATTTTAGTTGAAATATTCAATAGCTTCAGCAAAGTTGTAAGACATAAAATAAATCCATATAAATCATCCACATTTCTATATTCTACAAAAAAAAGTCCATCAGTGAGAGAGAAATTCTATTTTAAATCACTGCAGACAATATAAAGGAGTCTAACTTACAAGACAAAATGAGGAATGATATGAGCATAATTCCAAAACACTTCACACAAATAAAGACAGATCTAAAAAAGCTGAGAAATATTTATTGCATGTGTGGTCCAAGCCAATATATTAAAAATTATAATGCTATCTAAATTAATTTATTTACTCAGTGCCATACCAATCAAACAACTACAGAATTATGTTACAGAGCTAGAAAAAAAGCAACAAAATTTATCAAAAAAATCCAAAAGTTTAAGAAAATCAAGAAAATCCATGAAAAATATGAAGGAAATGGACTAGCAGTTCCAGATTTTAAACTATAGTACCAAGTATTAATCACGAAAATAATCTGGCACTTGTTAAAAATAGAGTGCTTAATCAATGGGATAGATTTGGCACACAAAACACAGTAGTAAATGATCACAGTAATCTAACATTTGATAAATTTAAAATCCAAGCTTTGGGGACAAAAACTTAACATTTGAAAAAAATTGCTGAGAAAACTGGAAAATAGTTTGGCAGAAACTAAGATTGACATTTCATACCATATACCAAGATAAAGTCAAAATGAATAAAACTTCTAGATAGAAAGGGTGACATAATAAGAAAATTGGGGACACATGGAAAATGTACCTGTCAGATCTACAGATAAGAAAAGAGTTTAAGGTTAAGTAAGAGAAAGAACATCATAGGATGTAAAATGGATAATTTTCATTACATAAAATAAAATTAAAAAACCGTTTTGCACAAATAAAAGAAATGCATACAAAATTAGAAGGAAAAAAGAAAACTAGGATTTTTTTTACAAATTTGTCTAATAAAATCCTCATTTATCAACTACATAGGGAGCTGAACTGAATTTATAAAAATAAGAGTTGTAGCCCACTTGATAAAGGGTCAAAGGATATGATTATGCAGCTTCAGAAGAAATCAAAGCTATCTGTAATATGAAAAAAATTGCTCTAAATCATTATTGAATATAAAAATGCAAATTAAAACAATTCTGAGATATTGCCTAATACCTATACGAGGAGTTAACATGATAGAGAAGAAAAATGACAAGGGCTGGTTAGGATGTTGAAAAAATGGACACTAGATGCCCTGTTGGTGGAATTGTGAACTGGTACAACCATTCTGGAAAACAATTTGAACTGTGCCAAAAAAGACTTTATAGCTGTGCATACCCTTTGACCCAGCAATACTACTACTATGTCTGTATCTCAGAGAGATCAAAGAAAAGGCAAAGGACCTATTTGTATAAAAATATTTATAGCAGCTCTTTTTGTGGTTGCAAACAATTGGAAACTAAGGGGATGCTCAATAACCGGGGAGTGGTTGAACTAGTTTTGGTATGTGATTGTGATGGAGTACTATTGTACTATAAGAAATGACAAGCCAGATGATTTCAGAGGAAAAACTGAAACTATGTGAACCCATTCAGAGTGAAGTGAGCAGAACCAGGAGAATGTTGTACACAGTTGCAAAAATTTTGTAAGGACAATAAACTGTGATTGTCTGTGATCAAGGCAATTGATGCAAGACCAGTTCTACAGGATCAATAATGAAAAATGCTATCCATCTCCAGAGAAAGAACTGATGGAGTCTGAAGGCAGATTGAAGCATCCTTTCTTTAACCTCTTATTTTTTTGTTTCATTTTTGTTTTTTCTTTTGCAGTGTGTCTAATATAGAAATTTTGTTTTGAATGTACATGTCTAATCTATATCAATCTGCATACCTTCTCAAGAAGAAAGGAGAGTCTGAAGGGAGGGAGAAAATTTGAAACTCAAATTTAAAAAATTACTAAAAATTTCTTACATGTAATTGGGAATTACATTAAAAAATCAAAATAAAATTTAAAAAAGAGTTTAGACCATATTTCTCAAATTCCTCACATTGTATATGTATTTTCAAAGAAGCATGCATTTAGATGATAATATAGGAAAGAGGGAATGTATATAAAGTTACTTTACTGAGGAGAATAAAGGAATAAGTCAAATTAGGAAAACAGTATTTTCTATGAAAATTTGAATTTTTAGAAGTATATAATTTCCTCTTGTCTTTTTAATCAAAAAACAGTTTCTTTCCTGAGGAACATATTCTAATAATACTAACTTTTATGACACTCTGATTTGGGAAGAGGAATGACCACTACAAAAATCACTCCACTTTCAGTTTTTGTAGTCTGTGTCATTTTTATGTTAAGCTGCTACCAAGAAAAGAGGATGAAGCTTCCTCAAGCTGAAATGCTTTTTTTTCTATAACAGAAGTTTCCCTCTGAATTTCTGTGTAGAGAAATTGGGATACTAATAAATCATGAAAATAAAGTATTTTAAATGCCTTTAATTTCTAATTCTGTGTACATAAGCTAAAGATATTATCAATTTCTATAAGCAAAAAAGAATTTCTTTCATAAATAATAACTAAAAGACATTTTCATGAACTAATAAATAGACTTGTTAATAGTTACATACTGAAACCCAACTGAGATTTCTAAAGTCATGATATGGATATCATACGACATAGAACATTAGAGATTATAAAATCTAGCCCTTTGTCCTTTACAGATAAAAACAGTGGGTTCCAAGAAGGAAAGTGAACCCAGGTTTCCAAGCATTTTGTTTAGGGACCTTTCCACTATACTACATTGCCTGCCAAGAGAGAAACAATGGACAAATGTATCATCAACTGTTTTCAACATTGCGATAAAATTCTGGTCCATAGTCTTCCCTTACCATAAAGAAATGCAATCAAAGGAAATTGTGAAGCAATGATGGTTATTTAGAATTATAATCGATTTTCATTTTACGTAACACCTTTCATACTCAAGGCATCCCAAAGTGCTTTATAAAGCAATAAGCAAAACGGCAATATTGCTATAGACAAATGTAACAGTCATTATGCATTCTGAAATAGCTCACAGTCTTGAAAATTAGAAATTAGGAGAGAAATATGGAGAGATATATGAAGAGGGTGAAAAAAGAAAATGATAGAGAGGAGAGACCTAGAGAAACAGAGGGAAAGAGACAAAGAGTACAGTGAATGATGAGTGACTATTAGCTGAGACATCTTGGCTATGCTTTGTTATTTTCAAAAGTTACCAAGGGATTTTTAAATTTTCATCTCCAAAGACAGGCAGTGGCAGTCTCAGCTTAACATTTAAAGTAAATGACAGCAATCCCAACCAAGGAACTCTGCTATCTTACAAATTCTAGGTCTGCAAATCTTAAACCCATGGATTTCCACTTAAGCAGAAAATGATGCCAACCAGATAGGACTGACAAAAGGGAGGAAGTCTTGTCCATTGGGTGGTGCTGGAGATTGAGAAGAGAAGCTAGAGGTTTTATTCCTGATTCCCTAGAGACTTTGCAGGGTCAAAAAGCTTAAGTTTACATTTCAATCAACATCAAAATCAAATTGCATTCACTTGTGTCTCTTGGAAAGGTGTTATTCAAATGCAAGATTAATATTGCGGATTTCAAATTACCCTTCAAAAGAACTAAATTTTGTTCCTACTGTAATTATTAGAGACAGTATGCTTTATATAAGGGTTAGGGGTTCTTTCTAGCTTAAAAATTCTATAACTCTATAACAATATTTTTGGATTTCAGTGTTTGAAGTTGATAAATTAGATTCATTCTAAAGAGATAGTGATTTTCATGCTCTGCCTTGTCGCATTTAAAGAAAATGATTCAGCCTTATATATGAATTTATTTTTTAAAAAAGTTTTCTTAAAATAATCTGAAAATGGAGACACATTTCCATTTTCATCATGCTTGAGAACATGACTTTTTAATAATAGTAATAATAATAATTCATACTTTTATATCACTTTAAGTATTAAAAAGTGTTCACTTCTTTTCAACTGGCTTAGCCTGAATGTAGTTAATTTTCATAGAACTTAACCTAGGACATTATTCCTAACTGTTCCAAAAATTGCTTCATATGATATATTACTTATTTTAATCAAATACAATTTTTTCTAATTGTCACAGCTATGGCAGACTCACAGGGGATAGTCTGACTTGTGTACATTCCTGACAGTGAAATTGGTAACAACAGCTGCTTCGTGCCAGCTAGCGCATGTACCGTACCTCTCAAGTCTTGTCATTCACATCTCCCCTAATTACCAAACATCTGCTTTCCATTTCCATTAACACTCCACTACCAGCTTGTCTAGTTTAATACCAATGACTCTTGACCTCCCCCAAGGAAGGCGCTTTCTGTCAAATTTCCCCCAAAAGAAGCCAGTTCTTCATACTAAATTTGCACTTTTTTAACACCACCTTCCTAAAGGCAGAGCCTTCAGAAGCTTGAATAAATGCAATTAAAAGCCATTTTGTGGGAAAGTATTAGCAAGGGGAAACCTTTTCTGTGCATTTTTTTATGGGTGGGGATGTGGGGGAACCAAAAACTTTAAAATTAAAACCATTTCAAAGCTCAGAAATATTAATGCAAAGTATTCTACCCCCTGCAATGAGTTCTGGGCAGTTTATGCTGCCAGCCCATGGAGTAGAGAGCAGGGAAAGAGTCATCTTTTTAGTATGATGATATCTGTCTACCTAAATATAGGTTCTGATG